>NW_010125707.1:36008-49240 GCF_000699245.1 Pterocles gutturalis | reverse complement strand
AGAGTGAATCTTCCATGGAAATCAACTCTACTTTGTCATCACATGAGGAGATTAAGGGTTTTTCTGCTTTTTAGTGGCAAAGCTATATAGCTATTCAACCATTTCCTCAAGATCACCAGGAGGTCAGGGTTGTCCATGAAAAATACCTACTTCAGGTCTCAGCCCTTTTTTTGGGATATAGCTATTCAACCATTTCCTCAAGATCTTCAGGAGGTCAGGGTTGTCCATGAAAAATAGGTCTCAGCCCTTTTTTTGGACAGAATTTTTGGCAGGTGAACTCTGCTAGCGTTGCTTTCACTGTGTACCAGAAGCCTTGGGAATGCCAGGCAAGGAGCTCTGTGTTAGGGTAGTGCCTTCTGTAGTCCCCTAATTAAAAAAACCAAACAACCCCCCAAAAAACCCCAACTAAACAAACAGAACCCCACACAGAAAGCCTCACAAACAAACACAAACACTAAAAACCACAAACTATACACACGCACACACACACAAAACCAACAACAATAAAAAAACCCAAATCCCTATTTTTTAATTTTTCATGGAGCTTGCAGGTAAATGTAGATTCTTGGCATTATCCACAGCTTGTTCATGTCAGACTTAGTCCACCTCATGGGCTGATGCACCTGATGTTCATTTCAGTGTAGTGTAAAATTAAATCTCTGAATTATTTCTATGAATTATTTCTATATGGTATTATGTAGAATGGAGATGCACCCCTTTCTCTGTAAGGTTGTACACAGAACAAGCATTTTAGTGTACAATATTTTCCTGTAAATTCACATCTGGAATTTATTCTGATGTGTTTAGAAAGATCCCAAGATAAACCGCTGTTTGATTTCTTCAGGCTTATGTATATTTTTGAGGGCTTTTTGCATTTGTAGCTACCATAATGAAGGCAGCATTCTGCAGATACAGTGCTCTCAGAAAGCCAATGCTGTACCTAGATGAGGAACTTTTTTGGGTACTGCCTTTAGGGGGAGAAAGAAAAATTTCAAACTTCTTAAAGGTCACTTTGTAAACCAATAGTTTGTGTCAAATGCTTCTATAGCTCTGGACACTCTCTAGTGGTCACCTATAATTGAACATAGTAAGAAAATGTCATATCCTGTCCTTTTGTCACTTGTTCTTTATCTCTCTGAGGGGCCAACTTCCTTCCTTCCCGACTCCCCCACTTGCTTTTGCATTTAAGTAGTTCCATTTCAGTGTATCTTATTAAACAATGCTGCAGGTGGCCCTATAGGTGGTTGTTTTTTTTTCCATAGTAAGAAAATGTCATATCCTGTCCTTTTGTCACTTGTTCTTTATCTCTCTGAGGGGCCAACTTCCTTCCTTCCCGACTCCCCCACTTGCTTTTGCATTTAAGTAGTTCCATTTCAGTGTATCTTATACAGGTGGCCCTATAGGTGGTTGATTTTTTTTCTCTACAGCAGGGTAATTTCTCAAAATTATTTCTTTCCCCGATAAGAAAATTTTACAAAATAAGTATTATGTTTCTATCTTCCAATTTTTTTAAAAGGGATGAAATGTGAATCTTGATTATGAAAAATGTTCCTTTCTGTTTGGCGATTCATTTCATGAGAACAGTGCCAAATTACCTGTGTGTCTGTGCTCTTTTCCCTGGTTTGTACTGCAGTTAGATTAAAAATGGAAGTGCTTGGTTTATTTGAAGGAGAGTTAGACATGCCTGGTTTTGTCTTGATCCCAGCAGAACACAGTTTGACCATAGAGACACCTTTGGTGATAGTTCTCCCATTCTCTGCCAGCATCTTCCAGCCTTTCCACCTGCTTCTCCAGCAGCTGGATGGCATGCCACGTCACCTTGTTCAGTCTGGTTTTCCTTGCAGACAATCCCGGTCTGCAGATGTTATTTCTGTCACCTTGGGTTTCAGGATGACTTCTACTGTTCCGAACTTGTGTGATGTGCAATTTCGTCGCTGGCTTGAGGAGTGCTCAGAAGCTTTAGTCCTTACCTGCAGGACAGTGACAGTTGTAGATAGCTGCTGGGCAGCTGGTGGTTGGGATGTAGAGCTCTGGAGTGGGTCTGGAGCTGGTCTGTCTGGAACTTCCTTTTCCATGATATTTTAATTTATTCATTGTTTAGTTTTGCTTTTATTAGCTGGCTGTCTTTGGCATATCTGTAAGGAAATTCAAAGATGTGGTTAAGCCACAAACCTTTAGTAAAGTTTTGGGACAATATTAAATTACCTGTAGAGATGAGTTTTATGAGAACTTTGATGTAATGCTCGGTAAACAGCACACCTGTACTTGCCTGAAGCCTATTAAGCCTTACAGGCACAACATGTTCTGCTAATACTATGCTTCACAGCATCTTGGAAATTTAAAATAAATATGGCCTTCAAGTCTTGTATCATGCAGATATAGTATATCCTATGGTAATGTGCAAGACAAGATGTACATGCAAGATGTAAGCTATGGTACTGGACCTGTGCACATATGGTGTCCATCTCCAACTGCCTCTGTTGCGGCAGGGCTGATATTGATAATTGTTTTGGTTTTGAGTTGGATGAGAAAATAATATATGTGCAGGATACACACCTTATGAAAATATCCACTTTGAGCTGTGCTAGAAACAGGTAGCCAGTGAGAGTTACAAATAATGTTTTTTGAGCCATTGCATCCAAACTGGGAGCTAGTGATGTCTTGCCTTCAGCTTTTCAAGCCCTCATTCAATCACTCTCATCCAACTGCTTAGCAGAGAAACATATTTTGTACTTGGTCCAGCTGTGATGTGAGTGCAGCTTCATCATCTACAACAGCAGCAAATAAGTGGGGTCCTTGAAAGAATGATGGGCAAATGAATCCCATTGACAGTAGCATTAATTAACTTAGCACTGTGTTACAATGGCCATCAGGAAAGAATACAAGCCTGAGCAATCCTGAGCATATCAGAGCTCTGCACGATCCACGCCTTGCCAGTGCAGCGCTGCTAATGGGTAAAACCAGCCAAAGAACCCTTATGGAACTAATGAGTAATGTTTCAAGTGTATAGTGGGGGGTCCAGTTCAGCATGCATGCACAGAGACACCCCTCTACCACAGTGTGCTCTACATGTGATTGAGCCGTAAAGAGCTTTTGGAATAACACTGCAAATGCGTGCCACCAGCAGTTGGTGTTGCTGGAACCGTACTGGTTGATTAGGGCTCTGTGGGACTTCCTAAGCAGCCTATTAGCATGGTCAAGGTAGTAACCATGGTACTTGACATTTTTGCTGCTATGCATGTGACTGGCATGGTACTTGTGCTTGCAGGACTTAGTTGTAACTTCATAGTGAAATAATCCCCATGAAGAGCTAGTTTGCTTTTCATGCATCCAAAGATGATCCAGTAAAGAGCTTTCTTTGCTAACTGTCCGTATACCAGCCTTTGGTTTGTTAGATACAGAATATCTTGAGGGAAGGTGACTTTTTAAAGCTGATGATATCAATTCTAAGCTCTTAAATTGAGTCCTTGATGGATTTCCTGGTTAAAAAGCTGAATGTCCTGCATCATCTTCAAAAAACATATCAGAAGTCAAGTATTTGAAAGTAAGAAAATGTAAGCGTACCAACCACGAGCATACTCATTTTACATGTTGACTTTTTTCCTCCACATCTGTGTGCACCCCAAAGGTAGTACAGTTTTTGTAAGAAGGACAAAAAGAGGACGTGATTTAATGAGTGTCTGCACCATGATACCTACTTAAAAGCAGTAGGGTTAAGATGGAACTTATTCTAGTGCTTGATTTTATAATTTAATGTCCTCCTGTTACCATTTTCATGGTTTCTGTTTCTTTTGGAAAGACAGTAGTAAAGATTAGCACTTTCTTCAGCTCTTAAAATTGAAATATACATAATTTGTGTGGTGACATTTTCAGTTTTCCTTTTGCTTCCATGTTCAGAATGCAATGAGAATATGCACTACATGGGAATTATTGCATGTTTTTCTTTTAATATTTAAAAAAAAATGTAAATGACAGCTTTCCCAGATGTATAAATTTTAAATTTTTAATTGGTGTAAGGAAAAACATAATTTTTCAGCTTTGTTTCTTGAGCGTGGCAAGGCACATCTATTTTCTGAATGTTTTTCTGGTTACTATTTAGTTACTTGCTTAAAACTGGAGGATTTTGAACTTTTGCAGCGTAATCAGAAAGAGTCCTAGGCTTGCTGATAGTTTTAAACATATGGAACTTTACATAGGGATGATAACCTATTTTGAAAATAGTAATTTGCAGGAAATATTGTACTTGCAAGCTATAACCTCTTGAGTAATTTTTAAAACTTGATTGTTTACTAGTCTGACATAGCCGACTACCCTTTTGGTTAATTTTTTTTGATGATAATGACACGTTTATGTTCGCAAATGTGGCCATCTCAATTCCTATGAGGTTGATGCATAACATTCAACAGAAGTCTTAAGGATCATTGCAGGGCACTCAGCTAATGATATGATATTTCATTATGCCCTTATCAAGGAATGTGCTATGCAGTCTGATTATAAGTGATTTCTTTCAATTAGGGTGTACCAATTTCCAGTTATAACTCTCTTCCTAGCTAATAATGTTTCTTCAATCTCATTAAGGTATGTTATGCAAGTAACTATTGAGAGCTATCATTTAGTTCTGCTGCAAGTAGCAAAAGCAAAGAACTAAGGAGACCCGCCTGGTTTGACAGTTCAACTTTGCATAAACGCTTTTTACTAGAGCTTGGAAAGTGAAGCATACAGTTTAAACTTCATTCAACCTCCTCCATCAAACCTATTCCTGCCGCACTTATTGCAGAGAAAATGATATTTCAACTCTGGTGGCAACTTTACATCAAGGCTCACAGGACACAGCTTCCCTTTGCTGTTTAAGGACTCAGTCATCTTGTAGGAGACAAATATCTGCAATTTCTCAGCAATAAAGGTTCAACAAATTTTGTTACAGCTCAGTGCAAATGCAACAATCTTGTGCATGTTGAATTTCTTCCATCTATCTAACAAAAATATAAGGAACACTACTACAATTTTATTGTATTAGTATTTGTAATAATAATTACACTATATAACCTTTTTAAAAAATTTGAATTTTATTCAAATTCAGATCCCAATCCTGCTTTCTGTTCTGCTCTTGGGTAGTAATTTTCTTTGCGAATAGTAACGCAGGCCACCAGCAAAGACAAGTGTTGTTCAATGTGATTAGGGTTATTGAAATCACCCTAAATTGTTAATCTTGTGCAAATAATATTGTATTTGAAGTTCTTGCTTTCTGGAAGTGGGGGAAACTGACCTTTTCAAATGAGTTAGTAATATAATCTTACCAAATTGAGATTTATATGTTGAAGCACCTTCAATGTAATTTGTTTTGTCCAGATGATAAGGCATAAGGGACCCTTTATCTCTGTATCTCAACAGATATTCAGTAGTCTAATAGATGTGCAAAAGATGTAAATGAGTTTGAACTTCCCCTCTTGTGATTTAACAAATTCCCATATAGTAATCAAGGTGTAGGCATCTTCCCTGAGTAACTACACTAAAATGTAAACAATAATACCACAGTTTAAAGATCTCATGGTCGGATTGACAAGCAGAAGATGTTTTTGTCTAGTTTCTAACAGGATGGTTAGCTGGAACATCCACAATGGGAGGAAGTAAAGATTTGGGGTCCGCCACCACCACCATTTCCCCGTTCCTTCTAGTTCAGATTGTGCCTCATTAAATTCACATTTAGATTTAGATTGAGTAGAAATCAGGGATTGTATATTCATGCAAAATACGGGCTGACAGCAATGCCTGCCCTGGGCACCTCTACATGTCTGGGTGCTTTGGTGATGAAGGTGATTACGTGCTCTTAGTCACAACAGTGGGCTTCTGGGCGTAACAAGTTTGAACTAGACAAAAAGCCTAAAATGCCAGAGAATAAGCAATGACAGGACCCAGGTGGGTGAAGGAAAAGAGCAACTTTGGTGCTGAACTTAAAAGGTAATTATCTTTTTTCTCTCTGCCTTTAAACTTAGAGAAGAGAAAAAGACAATTATAGTGGAGCAGTGAACGAGAGTTTCAGTCTCTTCAAGCTATGAGGAAAGATATGATGAGGCAAAATAGTAGGTTTTCTGACCCAGGTTAGACAAATGCATAAGGGCTTTGTTAAACTGTGCACAACAGCGCACTGGTTTCAGGGTCACAGCCACACCAGCTGATGAAGTTGCCTTCTTCCTTGGGTTCCCCTTCAGTCCTGAGAGGATGCGGAGTTAGCATGTTAGCAGGCACTTCAGGGAAGCTATTCATGAAAAGCTGCAAAACGTGATGTGATTATAACTGATATTAGACATAGCATTGTAGTCCTCCACTAACAGGATGGCTGATACTCCTTCTGTCTTGTTCCTTATACCGTGTTTAGATGCAGGTGGAGGCAGTGACAGGTTGCAGCTAAGGAACACAATAGGAATAGATGATCTCTAAGCTCCCTTCCAACCGAAACGATTCTATGATTCTAAATAGATTACAAGACTTGCAAATACTTCCTGAACAAAACATTGAGGGGACACAATGCTAGAGCAGACGGGCAGTCCGTAGCGTCTGATGCTGTTAAGGACAAGGCAAGAGACTGGCTAGAGGAGAAAACAATCTAGCTGTCAAACGAGCTTCCTGCACGGAGGAACAAATAGAAGAAAAGGCTTGTCAGGTGATCTCACAACGTAAAAATAAATTAATATGAGAAAACCAGCACTTGGAGATGAGTTAGACAAAGACTAAGGACAGTAGATGAAGAGAGAGGAGTGAAAGGGTTGAGGAAAGACAATCCAAAATCCATGTGAGCAGACAGGAGAGTCACCCCTGTATGAAGATGAGGTGGTGTAAATAACTTGGATGCATGGAGAGGCCTGCGAGCAGAGGAAAATGAGGCAAGGTGCTGTCTGAAATGAGGACTGGTGCGAACGTGAATAATTTGCCATCTGACAAGATTTTTAGAATGGCTCTTCAGTATGTATGGTAAAAGTCCAATTCTATTTTACTTTGAAGTGAAGCTTGTTTAGTATCTGAAAATACGTTATTTGGCATAGCTGCCTGACCAACACCATTCCTTGTGCTCTTATGCACATAAAGCAACCTGGGCTAGTGGGAGGTGTCCCTGCCCATGGCAGGGGGTTGGATCAAGATCATCTCTAAGGTCCCTTCCAACCCAAACCATTCTGTGATTCTATAAAAAGTGCTGGTACCTAAAAGGAATGGTTTGGATGTGTATCCAGCACAATTGTATGAAAAGGTCTTGGAAAACAATGGGGTTTCATGGTTTGGGGTTGTTTTTATTACATCACTTATTAGTTTAGTTCCTAAACATCACAGAACCTCATTAGCACCTATAGGACAAGCAGTTGTGTACAGGGAATCCGTTGCAGCTTATATAGCGCAGCAGGAGATGAATGGAGGCTTCCTGACACACAAATTAAGGGAACAAAATGGAAACTGAGCATGAAAAGTGTTTAACAGTGCAACAAAAGACAGGGTTGCTAAAGAAAATATTTTGTTGCAAAATTGTCACTTGGAATTGTAAGGTTTAAAAGTTGTTACAGCTCTCTAATTATATCCCATTGTCCCTAATGCATGGATGAAAATGAAAAGAATGAGTATAATGTTCTGATCTGAAACTGTTGTTTTAAAGTAGTCTTCAGATGAAAAAAAAATTACAGTACTTTATTTCATCCTTTTAATTCATTATTTACATAGTGTATTATAAATTTATACACTCTGTAGAGGATATCAGGATAATTATATGATTTCTTAATCTAACACTTCGTAATAAAAATAGAGTTCCAGATCAGTAAGCAGGCTTTGTTGGGGGGGAAAAAAAATGTGCTATTGTTTGTTCTGGGTCTTGGTTAGTTTCCCTATGCTGAGGGCTACTGAACATTGTGTTTCAAGGCACAGCAGTGTTTTGGTTTTTTTCTCTGAATTTTTGACTGAAACAAACCAAAATTTTAATGGAACTCCATCAATACTATTTAATCTAGCTGTGTAGTAGTACATTTTAAAACAAGAATGCTTCACATCTTTATGGAAAAATTAATAAAGTTAAACAGATGAGAGCAAAAGGAGATGAAATAGAGAAAATAAACCATACAGCACTTGATCTTACTCTCCTACAGATAATGTTTGACCTTTAATGATTTGTGTGATCTGTGCTCACTTTTTCCCCTCTATCTTATTGTACTGTTTTTCTGGACACACAACCCACTACTAGAAACCTCCATGGCTGCGTCTTCAAGATGACAGACACTATCATATTCAGGTCAACAAATCGTTGTGGGGTTTTTGGGGTTTTTTTTTTGTTTTGTTTTTTGTTTGTTGGGGGTTTTTTGGGGGTTTTTTGCAGATAAGTGTTACTATTTAGCAGAAGGTTTAAAATGCTTTCCAGAAGGATATTTTATTACTGGGGGCTGTACTGTATCTTTTCCAAAATAGAAACTTACTCCAGGTGGATTAAAGCTCAAAATCTCAAGAGAAAAAATGACAAAAGGACTTCATATTTCCATATTAACAGATAAAAAAAATAGAGAAAGCATGGAATTATCAAAAAGAGCAAAGTCTCCTCAGATTTCCAGCACTTATTCCTGCTTTACAGACAGCACATAGCTTTTCCTATGTGCTGTATTCAAAGCGATGTGAAGAAGAACCTAGCCCAAATAACTACTTCTCCTTTTTTCTTCAGTGTTAAGGATTCTGTTCCTGTACAGAGGTAAATGGGAAGGAACAGTGAATACCTGAAGAGAGACTATGCACCTGGTAAACTTTCAGAGTTGCCCAAGTGATCAGGAACCACTTGTCTGGTAGGGAGTTTTTTATGCTGCATGGTTTTAAGTAGTCATTCTGAAGCTAAAGAGGGAGAGATGTATCTTGAACACAAAAGTCATGGGTGGGTGAGGATGAGATAACAAATGTGAATGTAAAATGACATTTTCAGATAAGGTGGTGAATTTCCTACATCCAAATATGACTGACTTACATGAGAACGGTATCTGCAATATGACTACCATAAAACTGAAAATCTGGGTAAAGCAAGTGTCACTTTCCTCGTGCAGTTTTCCTTTATTTTGGAAGAAACTTAACATTAGGGGGAAAAAAAAAAAGGAGAAAAAAATAATCTTGATATAGATGCTAAATTTTGAAAGGCACTGTGGATATAGCCCAAGAATACTGAAAAGAGATGAATGTGTCATTTCTATAGGACAGATTGGAAGACTATTAGAAAACAGAGGGAGGGAAGGGCTTAGGGGAGTCCTTCCTCGCAGGGAGCCTTGAGGTAATGATTAGAGTATGATCCTAGAGCATAATGTAAAGGTTAGGTGTCATATACAGTATCTGCTAGTAAATTATTATATTTCTTTTCTGTGATGGAAAGACACTAGCATAAAGATTGATTGGGTCCAGGTCAACTTGATCAGCTCTGGGAACATAAGATTTCCTCTTGATCAGATACTGTTGACTTGCCTGACTTGGACTGATTATGTCGAGTAAAACTGTCCTATACCACGTGTTTCATCCCAGTTATTTCTGTGACCTAGAAATACTTTGCTCACATGGAACTTTGACTTTGAAGAATATAACTTATAATAGGAGAAGAGGAAGTGCAATGTAGAGCAAATCACAGATCCATTGAGACTGAAACCTCGATAACTGAAAGAAACTTTCATACTCATATGCTGCCCTGTAATTGAAACATCGGCTCACTTGAGTTACTGCTTCTATAATTTCAAGTGCACGGTATAAAGTGACTATTTCCTCATGGGAAAGAGGCAAGACCTTGGCCCTTTAACAAGGTATATTCAAAATAACGAGGTGCTGTTCTATGCGTTAGCTTCGGAAATATTTGCAGTTTAAGATGTACTAACTAATAAATCACAAATGTCTTAGCTGTTCTCAGCATGAGAAACTACCTTATTAAATCATCAGCCTGATATTAAAAGTAATAAATTACACCAAGTTTATTTTTCATAACTGAGCAAAAAAAGATAATTATCAAGGCTGTAAAAATAATGGTTTGGATAGATTAGTTAGTTGTCTTTCAGGAGAGCAATGTGGAGTTTCTTTTAAACACTTGATGTGCAAAATGCAAGTGCTTTGCAGGTTTTCACCCATCTCTGAAAATGAGCTCTAGTCCTGCACTACACGTATTCTTTAGCTGTCCTTGAAGGCATGTCATCCTCTTTTGGGGCAACCTTAATCACAAATTGCTGTGATTGTAGATGATGTATTATGAGCAATTGCAGAGTATGGCCCTCACTAACTGGGACTTCCTGCTTCATTTTGTGATGCTCTTACTCCAGTAAGTGGAGATGTCTCTCTTCCCTCCCATCCCTCCAAAAGAATCTCTAAATGTTAGAGAATAGAAAACATTTAGAAACTCTAGGAAGATTTATGTGTCAGTGACTGTTAAATTATTGGAACAAAAATACTCTGCTGTTTCATTTAATAGAGATTTTATCCTGGTAATTTTCATGCTATAGGAACCTTCCATCTTAGGCAAATTAAAATATCTGATTAAGCTCCTGTGTGTTGTGAAACTAAGGAGAGGGGTTATAATAACCTGGTCAACATCTGCTGTAGTAGAAAGATGAGATTCTTTCCGATGAAGCAGGCGAGTATTTACAAGCATCCAGGGTACCTAGCATTGGAACTGTCTGTGAAAGAAATTGTTTTAATTACTGTTTTAAGTAACTTAATCTCAGAACTGGCTGATACAACGTAAGAGGTGTATTAATTCTCTAAAGCTAATTTTCATTATTGATAAAGTAATTAACAACAAAAAAGGTTTTTCCATCCCTCATATAAATCAGCTTTGTTTTTTTTTCTAATCTTAACATCCATCATGAGTTCTTTTCACAATATGTGCTTCTGTTGAAATCTCGAAACCATGGACTTCCAAACTACTGCATTAACACTGTAGCCTAAATTGAATTCATGTGTGTTATTAAAGCCCCATGATGCAAAAGAACTGCCAAGAACCTGCAAACTGTTGTGTTTTATTAATATAATATTGCAAACATAGTCCAATGACTGCGATGGGAAAAGTAACTCCAAATGGCAAAATATTTGATTCAAAATTTTTGTTTTTTTTTTTTTTTTCTACAGTGTTCACTTGTACCTTGCCCTCTCTGTTAAGTGTGCTTGTTGGCAACCTACTGTGCTAAAGTAACCCTTCCACCAGACCCCAAAATGTGAGAAGGGTATGATTATGACAGAATTGTTTGTCTTTAAAGCGTCAATGCCTTATTTAAAAAGTTTGGCTGCCTTGCTCATGTTGCAAATAAAGAAAGAAAATTCTAGCTGCGTAGCCCTTATGGTTTTCTAAGAAATGGAAATAAATTACTTTTTTTAACATTAATTTAGCTGTGATTTGCACAGATCACTTTCCTACCAGGCAAAGGGCTACAGAAAATGTGGTTATCCCTGGGTTTGTCTCAGTGTGACATTGAGACCCAGCGCTTGTTGCTAGTAGAAATTCTTGTTTCTAATTCTCTGCCCCCCAAAATCATGAGCACTTCTTTTTGTTTCATAACACAGATTTGTCTGTGTGAATGGAAAAGTGTTTATTCTGTACAAACTTGATTATAAGGCATCACAATGCAGAGGAAAATTGAACTACTTTTGTCTTCTGAAGTGGAAATAGAATATAAATATATCTGTTTATATTATTTTTATATCTGGTTATTCACTTTTTCTCTCATAACGCATATTTCATTCTATTTGAAGTGACTTTGTGGTACTTTTCCTTCATAATAGCAGGATCGTAAGCCAATAAAACAGAGACTAATAAAGACATCCTATTCATTAGATACATTAGAGTGTTGGAGGGTCTTTCTGTAAGCTGAAATCAAATACACCTGTAGTGTAAATGCATTTCTACCAGGAAACACTACTATCCTAGATCACGTTTTCAAATAAAATTCTTGGCTAATAATTAGACCATTGACACATGGAGTTTTGAGATGTTGAACACAGTTCAGAGGTTGTGTTTCCTGCATGTTACAATGCTGAGGTATGTGCGCTGTTGTGTACCAGGGTATATTTGGCCACAGAAGACAGACTGCTAAAAAAACTGCATCATTTCGAGTGGTAATTTTTCCCAATATTCAGTATGACAGCTCGTTTTTAAATATCTGGACGTTTGTGCCTTAGAATTTGCCGAGAAGATAAAACTGGCATAACCACTGACTTGCTGCAGTAGTTGTGTGAGGCCTTTATTTGAATTGCTGTGATCTGAGCATTTAATGTGACCTCTGTACAACTGACTACATGAAATTTCCAAGTGAGTGATATTGTCTCCTCACTTGCAGCTACAGTACTTCAGTTTTATTTAGTCTTCTGTATTTATAGCTGAGCATCATGGAAACTGCGGGTAGTTAGAGAGGTTTCTTAGGACTATCGACAAAAGATATCTGAAAGGTGATGGAATTAGATGACCCAGGAAAGAGATTAGATCTTTCTGCAGAACGTAGGTGTAATTTATGGTGCAAACTAAAGAAAGCTCACTTTTTTGTTCACTGTAAGTTTACAGAGCATGTCTTTATCATCCTCTTTCAAAGATATTTAAACATATGGGTCTGTGAGCAAAAAAAAAAAAAAAAAGTGTTTGCTGCACTCCTTAAGAATGTATTCAGACGGAAACCAAGTCTTGGTTGGACTTTGGAACCATTACTGCCGGGTTATGTCTTTCCCTGGTTTGCTTTTTTTACTTTTTCCTTTCTTTCATTTGCTGGGAAGGAACAAACCCAGAACTCAGCCAGACTTAAAACATAAAATGGGCAAAATGGTATAAATGTGTCATTTTAGTTACTACAAACTAAGCAAAGCCTATTTTCAATGCTCAGATGTGCCAATTGAATTTAATGGAGAGAGAGATCTTAAAGCGAGCTGACTTCAATTTAAATAGCAATTTACTGTTAGCACACTTTTACTCTAAATTTTAACCACGTAAGGACAAGACTAATGCATTCATGTCAAGACCAATTATTCAGTGTTTGGTTAGTGTTGCTAGATGTTGCTAGAACTTGAAGCTCCATGTTTGTATCAAACCCTCTGAGCTGTGTTTTGTTCCTTCAAACATTGCTAAGTGCTATTTAAATATTGTGTGCATCTTAAGAGGACTGAATTTGAAAGTCTTGAAGCTGAAATGTTTGACTGAAGTTGTAGAGAGGTCCCAAAGTTGAGATGGACGGAACTGTTGGTAAACACGTTCAAATAGGATTAAATACATT
>NW_010125707.1:25805-35997 GCF_000699245.1 Pterocles gutturalis | reverse complement strand
ATTTGAAGATTGATTTTTGAAGTATATGTTAAGCGTAGCAACTGAACTACAGCAAGGAGTAAGACACCTCTGTACTACGTACTCTGCTGAAAGAGGAAATAGAATTGCTCTCCTGATGAGACAGAAGGACACATCAGAAGGACAGTGTAGATAAATCACACAAACAGGGCAAGCTTTACAAAAGAAGGGGCTCGGAAAAAAAAATGGAATAATGGATTCCATTTAAATAAATAGTTTTGTTTGTCAGACAGGAACATTTTCTAGGTGTTGTGACCACAATAATGGTAGGATCTAAGGAGAGATCTAAATGGACAAGTTCTTTCTGAATACGTCTTTTCTGTGGGAGTTTTTTTTCCTGATGTGCCGAAGCATACTGTGGAGGGAGGGAAAAGCCTGATGGTGGTATTGCCATTAGATTGTGGTCAATAGAAGTAAATTAAAAGACCCAATAAACAGGGCGGAGAAACACTGAAGGCAGTCAAAGCAAAACTATCCATTCTGGTGCCATGCAATGGTACTCTAGAGATGCTTAGTTCAGCTTCCTTGTGGTCAGTAGCCTTCTCCTCCTGCAGGTGTAACTTGACTTTTCTGCCATTACTAAGAGTAGTATGTCACTCTGAGGGCCTGATCCAGCTCCTGTTATTGATTGACATGAACTCCACTGAGAGCAAGAGGGAGCTGTGCCAGAGTAGTGTATCCTGACAACGGTGGGAGTCTGGTAGATACACTCTTTAGGTAGCATGCTGTGAAAACCTGGCCTCGTACAGATAAGTAGGCTCTAAGAAAATTCAAATGTAATTAAACTATACCAATGATTTGTAAAACGCTGTTCAAGAAAGTACACTTCACTTGCAGATCAAGGTCTAGACAAGGTTTAGTGGGGGGGTTGTTTTCCTTTCAAATGGGCAAATGAAGGGGTACGCAGAAGGGTTCATGAGCAAAATTCAGGTTAAAACATTGCAAGTCAGTGATTCAGCTTAAAGGACAAGGGAAGGTAATAGGGTGAGAAGGTTGTACTGGGATAGGCTGAATGTTTATCTAGCCTGTTGTCTTGTCTCCAGTAGTGGCTGGGGGCGGGGGGGAAATGCAAATGCTTGAGAGTATAAGACTGAAGCAAGTGCGTAGTAATACTTCATTACTTTCCCAGCCTCAAACCACTTATAACTTGAAAAGTTACTGAGCTAGAAGGGGTTTTGGTGTATTTTTAACCCTAAAAGGATTTCTGCTCCATGAAGATACCCGTGCTGTCCTTGAAACTGTATTAAACTTGCAGCATGCTGTGGCCAGGAATTCCCCAGCTTTGTTACAAGCTATGTAGTCATGGAGTACCTCCTTATCGTTCTTTTAAAATTGTCGCCTACTAATTTTTATATGGGACAGTTTAGCTCTTGTATCAGAAAAGGTGGTATTCATTCTATACCTTTTCTCTCCATGCCATTCATGATTTAGTAGGCAGCTGGTGCGTATCCTTCTTTTTCCAGACTAAGAAGCCTGTATCTATTCATTCAGAGAATAATTCTGGTTGGAAGGATTTCAGGAGGTCTTCAAGTCTGACCCCACTTCTTCTGTACAGAACCCATCTAAACCTTTCATCTTCCTTTTTTGAAAATTTCCAGTTTTACTAGAGCCTGTGTAGACAGAGGATCATGCTGCACAGCCCTTGATACAAGTTCACTATGGGTTTCTAGAGTGTTCTAATAATTTTTTTCTTTTTTCTTTATTCATTTCCTAGATATTTGTACCAATCTGTTATTCTTGAGGTTTTATGGGGGGTTTTGTTTGTTTTTTAACTAGCTTCTTTAAACTGCAGGACATGTAAGAAAGTATTTTTATATGTGGTAGAGTTGTGTTTGTGAAGAAAAGCCGTGTGTACAAACTTTCTCCAGTTAAATTACAGGTACTTGATGAAAATCTGAAAGCAGAAAATAGGTTAAACTTCAGTTGAGAGCTCATTATATCAACAGAATTTTATGTGAGAAGTCATGTCTTTCTACTGATAATATTCATAATAATGACATGATTAAAAGATAAGACCTTTACTTAACATGATGTTAAAGATAGAAGATGGAGAAAACATATCAGAAAAAAAGTCTCCGTGAATTATTTTTAAAACTGGGGGAAAGGGTAATGTTAGAGCACTTTGCAGTGAATAGCACAGCATATGTTTAAATTGTGGAATTCATTATCCACACAAGATTTCTGTTGTACATATTGTAAATAGCAAATCTATATCCAGGCTTTAAATAATGTGAAATTTCATCTTAGGAAACTGTATTTTTATGTCTCTAATGTAGACTTGTTAAAGGGGAATGTTGATAACGCTGCATCTCACTTGGATGTGCTTCTGATGTCATAGGTTGCATGCTTTCATAGGTATGCCTCTATTGAACATAGTGGGTGTAACACAAAGATGGCCCAGACATGGACAAGGACACAAATCAAATGCTATCGAAGGGTATAAACTACATAAAGGAATGTGTAAAGAATATGTAAAGTAAAGGTAGTAGTATCACACAAAGACTAAACTTTCCCCTTGCTTAGGGCAAAAAAAAGCTTTTGTGCCAGGTGATAAGGTGTGCTAATGGTGAGTACAGAGCCCATTACCCATTTATCCGTTCACATATGCCATCACTACTACTTCAACAGATGTGAAAAACACCTTTTCACCAATCTGTAGGACTATGAACAGTGTCTTCATGCTGGTCATGGGTATTGCTGAATGCTGTCTAACTTCTTGTATGAAACCTTATTTAAATGTGCACCACATTGGGGCTTGTCTTGAATGTCATACACATCACCCTTGGACGAATGATATGGGATTATTGGTGATGGTGCTTAAAGGTAGGCAGACTACACAGATCCTATCATCAGCAAAAAGAGGAAACAAGACCTGCCTACTGCTTTGGTAGGAGTGGGGAAACCTTAGCTTAATTCTTGTTTCTAACTTTTTGTGCCATATCATGGAATTTCTGAGTAAGGGAATAAAGTCTAGAAAACTTCACTGACATAATAATAGGAAGCTGTAAGGTTTGGAGAAGTCTTGAAGGCAATGGATTCTGGGATAATTTTCAAGTATATGCAAATTGGCTGCAATGACAGAATGAATGGAGTGTTTTCCATGTTCTCCTATGCATCCAACATGACATGATGGGCATAAATTTTTTTTTTTTTTTTGTCATATGCTAGGAGAGGGTTTGAAGCAGCTGGAAGGAAGGCTTGAGGAATCTATATCGCTAGAGGTTTTAGAAAGAGGTTACAGAAACTCTATGTTGGCTGCTGTCTTGCCATCAGGAGGTGGTTTCTTGCAGATATTTTCAGTATCTTTTTTTACACAGGATAGTAGATCTGCAGTAAATAACTGATTGCCTCCATTATTTCTTAATAAAAGTAACGCCGAGACTGATTCTGCTGCACAGCACAATCTGATGTTGGTATTTAATGTAACAACAACCTGGAGATTATGTGGAAAAGAGCCATAGAAAATGATTGACAGGCTTGAGAAAATGTACTAATGGGCTATTTTAATCTAATAGAAGAATCATAACAAGAACTAATGGCTGGAAGCAGAAGATGCATAAACTCAAATTAGAAATAAGACACAGATTTTTATGCTGAGAGTGATTAACCTTTGAAACAAACTGCCGAGGGGAAGTGTGGATTGTGTATTTCTGGAAGGTTTCAAATTAATACTGAATGTTCTTTCTGCCAGTTAGGCTCCAGTCAGGCTTTGTAACACTCCACAAATAGTCCAATCTTGATTAGAAGTGGAACTGCTGTTTGTTTTGTTTTGAGTTTTGGGAGTTGGTTTGTTGTAGTTTATTTTCATTAACGGTTATCCCAGTCAGTTTTGGCTTCTTCCACTCACCTTGCTGCAACTACTGATTTCTGGCTTATTGGAGGGTGTGACACTGGGGTGCCATCAGTAAGCAATGGTAGGAGTAACAGGAGGAGCTCTTTATTGTGAAATGGGGTGTGGGGAAGGAGGAAAGGGAAGGCGTCACAGAAGACTGCTCCACAAAGACTCATACTTCTCTGTCCTTTACCAGAAAACTCCAGGGGATGAAGGCAAGCTTCCAAAACCCTTTCAGAAGCCTTCAACAACATTTCAGAACAAAAGGTGCATGTTGTTTTCACCCCCTTCAACTTGCAGATGGGCGAGAAATCCCAGATTTATGTAGTTGTGCTCTGCAGGCAACTAATAACTCAAAGCCTGTTGAGAGATGTTTGATCTGATGGCCTAAGCCTGGATCTAATAATTTCCAGTTCCCACCTCTGTGTGAGCCAGCTATGTAGTCTTAAAAAAGGGTCTTGGCTTTCTCCCACTACTGGTTTCCTTATGTGTAATATGAGAACCATAATATCTAGCTAAATAGCATCTGAATTTCAGTGTGTGGGTGTCACCAAATTTTGCCCACTGTAGTAAAGAACTAAAATTATCTACTGGATGAGCGCTAAACAGCACTGCTTACTAATACCCATCTACTTGTGAAATGCTCTGGCATCATGTCAACTGCTGTATGTTTGGTCTCATTGTGCTAGAGGGGGCCTGCATCCATCTCTGCAAAGATAGATTCTGCGATGCTTAGGTTATTCTCTCTCTCAGACCCTGGTTTACCATCTGGGAATGTTATAAATCTCTGCTGTAATGTCTGTGATACCAGACTGGGAATTGAGTTTTTCCTTTTGCGTGCTTATGGTAATGAATTGCAGGTTACCAAAATTACTGCTTATTGTATCCACCAAATGCAAGCCACTAACTGACAAAATTACCAATTACTATAATGCAGGTAATTGTTTTTCTTGAGGTTTTAACTCTTCTTTTATGGGATTTTTAATTCCCTTAGATGTTGTTGGTATCCATCTAGCCAGCAAATCAAATAGATCTGCTGCTGCTTCCTCACTTTTAATGATTTTTTTTTTTTAAATAGGTGTTTTGTGTTTATCTTGGGTTCTTATGTGTTTTCTGAGAAAGTTTAAATGGATTTTTCCACCTTGGAATAAGTGTACCTATGGAATAAGCATCTGTTTTCTGGAGGATTTTCATTGAACAGAGTATTGTAGGTATTTTAGTGGTACAGGCCTGGCATCTGTGCTGTGGCTGACTCGGAAGCTGAAGTTCTCCTAAGGTGCCACTGCCAACTTCGCTACCAGGATATTGGAGAGAAGCAATGCTTTCTGGAGATCCATAATGGAAACTCTTAAATACATTTGTAAGGACTGTAATGAAGTCTGATTATATTGTTTCTCAAGAGCTAAAAGCAACCTTTGTCTATATTGAATCAAATATTAAGTGTTTTCCCACAGAATGAAATGCTCTCTTATCTGTAAATGCCAGGTGGCAGATTTTATTTGCTCATCCTGTCTTTGAGGAATGTGTAGAGAAGTTGGTCTTTCTTGCAAACTCTGATAAAAAGCTCATCTCTCCTTTTGCTCTAGAATTTTAATCAAACTGCTCCCCACTCGTGATAGAATTTAACAGGGGGAAGCCTGCTGCCATTCCTTTGTACAGTATGGACACATACGTAGTCTGGCAGGATGAGAGACGCTTGAAGGATTATAGGCAGTAAAATGGTCAGCAGGACCTGCTGCCTGTCCACTTCGGGTTTTTCCTGCTTTTGATGTGGTCTTTCCTTTTTGTTGCATAGATCAAGATCCTTTCAAGTGAGAAAGCGCTACTGGTGTAATATGGTAGCCATGTTCTCTCAAGCTTAAATCTTTCTTACTAAAAACAAGTTCACAAACATTTAGATGTAATATCCATGCCCTGAGCATAGCAAGTAAAAAGATAAAAACTGATCTCTTTCAATTTCCAGTCCCTAATGGAAATCAACTGTACTCATTTATAAGGTTCCACTACATTTTTATCCTCTCCCTTCAAAGGAATACTTTCTCATGCTATACCACACGTTGCCTTTTGTTCCTTTTTTTTTTTTTTCCAGCATATCCTAAATTCACAATTACATGAATTGATGATAGTTTGTTATGTTTCAGTTCAGGCTTACAAATCTTGTCTAGATACGGTTCTTTATTCTGTTACACAAGGTAGCTGAATTTTTAGTCAAATGTCAGGGGTGAAATTCATGCTGTTGATTTGAATTTCTGTCACCTGCCTTCCTGCACTTATCTCCACACTATTTTATATGGTTTCATTAAATGTTTAATGGGTGCCAGAAAAGAAAAGCTGGTTCAGAAAAAATAAAGGTCACTCAAATAAAGACACAAAATTTCCAAATGCAGCTAGAAAAGGCTCAACCATTTAAAAGGTCAGATTAAATAAGACACACTGTGGGGTAATTTGCCTCCCAGTTGCTTAACTTTGATAAAAGTTGATGAAAGCTCAAGTGAAAGCTCAGAGGTGAAGGAGCTGTGGTTTTTTTAGAAACAGTTACTGAAGCGAAATTTGAAGATAGATGTCTCTCATGTAAGTTGCCCATCAAAGACACCTATCCACTTAATAAGTATCTTTGTGCAATGATCACAAAGCAGCTATATCAGCACTCGGGTCTCATAAAGTGAATACTCTCAGATAGAATTATAAAGGGGCAAAGAGGGAAGGAGGTTTAAGAGCTGTCTTGGTCTTTGGTGCACCTGCCCTTGAATGTTGCGTGATGTCTCTGAGTATTGACAGATTCAAAGCTGTATTATGTGCTGCACATTTGCAACTGATAATTTGTTTTTATTAAATGCTTCAATTTTTTTCTTATTCTCCTTTGAGAAAAGTAATGTATTTCTGTTATTTGTAGTCAGTGAATGCTTTAGGAAGGTCAGGTTGTCAAAGAGCTTTCCTGTGTGCCTGTTATTACCTGGTTTACATCTGTCTTTTCCCTTGTACGCTATAGAGAAAGGTTTAAGATGCAGTCAGAGCAGTTCTGTTTCAAATATACTTACCAGTTTTATGACAACTCGTTGGGTGGTTCAGAAGCTGGTAGGTGATGTTATACTTGCAATGAGAAGAGATCATATGTTTGTGTAAATATGTGGGTAAGGTACTATCATATATGTTGATTGTAAAGAGAGAGTTAACTTAAAGGAAGAAGGAGGGGATAGCATTGGCTATCAAAGATGCTTGTCTCAGAATCTGGGAAAGTTGTGGAAAAACTTTGGGAAAATTGTTTTCTGTCGTAAGAAATTTCTTCTATTTGGTTAGCTGGTGTTCTCCCCAGTTTTCTTCAATGTTTCCATAGAACAACTGGACGGGTTGATGAGGAATTTTATGTCCCAGCAGGATAGTCGCATGCCTTATTTCAATTATTGTTTAGTCACCATTGAGGAGTGTCTTCTGTTGCAGTTGATGCTTTTGTATCTACAGCGATTGCTACTCGCACAAGAAAGGGGGTTTGAAGTGTGGTGTTTGGTTGTGTGTGTGTTTTGGGGAGGGATTGTTGGTTTAATTTTTGACTTGTCTAGCTTTCATCCAGCTTCCATCCTGGAGAGCACTGTTTCAGACCACGTGTAAACCACACTGGTCAATCCTGAATCTGCTCTGAGTAGGTGTTAAATGGCAAGCAGAATTTGCTAGGAACTTGGAGTTAACTGGAAATATTCTGGTAAAGATGACTGGTTTTTCCACAGTTCTGTCCCATATTTGTTTGTAGGGATTCAGTACGCTCCATGAGCTTTGACATTTAATCTTTGTCAAACTTGCTTTCTGGTTTTCTGGACAGAACAAATTGCTGCTACCCATTAAGTTTGAGGCAACTCAAACTTAGTGTTAAGTCAGGAACTGATGGTTGTCATAGCGGGAAGGAATATTGCAGCTGAACAGCAGTATTTTATTACAGTAAACTTCAGAGATACATATAATTTACAGTGCCTGATTGTTCTTGAACTGACATTTTTTGCTTTAAAATTTACATTATTACCTATAAAAATATACTACGTTAGACTGTACTTGGTGGCAATATTGAAAGACTTCTTTTGTATGCTTTTCAACCTTCTCCAAAAAGCACAAACAATACTGAATGTATCATTGGAGACCATGTAGGAGATGTGTAGGTGTAGGAGACCATGCAACGGAATCAGTAAATACTTGAAAGCAATAGCTCCAATAGTTTCTTTGTATACCTAATTGCTTTATAATTCCAAAAATAGATATCTTTGTTCCTATAACACTGCACCACCACTTCACCTCAGTAGCATTCCAGTTGTATTTATTTTATTGTGTTTCATTGTCTCACTCTAGTTGGGTACAGTTCTCTGAATAATTTGAGTATTTTTAAATGGCAATAAACTGTGCACTTGTGCAAATCTAAGTTCTTACACCTTGTTTGATAAAACCAAGTGAAGTAGGTTAGTTCTGTTTAATGCTTGTATTAAAAAAAACCAACTAAGAAATCTGCTGCTAGGGATATATTTTTCTGAGTATGTGCTATGGGATAAAATTCCTCACATAAAATGCAACTTTCTGATACTGTCTACTGAGAAGTAATCTTGAGGTATTCACCACTTTTAAAAATAGGAGTCACGAATTTGTCATCCAAGTGCTCTCGTCATGGGAGATTTCTGATAACCTTCTTGAGAGTTTAAGTGCTTTCAGCTTCTTTATCTGTTTTCAGCTGGATACGCTCTTGTTTATTGCCACATTTCAATGTAGATGACTTGTACGCTGGGCGAGCAATTATACTTTCCTGGTGACTTAAAGCCTGTATATGGCAGCATGTAAAAATTCAGAATGACAAATTGTCTAAATGATAAACAACACAAGTCTGACACTTTTACTGAGTCACGCCAAACAGACTTCTGGGTTTTGTATTCTTTAATCAGTTGATTGTGCAGATAAGAGAAGGCAGTAGATGCACCAAGTGTGGATTTCATTAGGGCATTTTTGTCTTTGCCAAAATAACATGTATTTGTTGTTTTGTTGTCTTTTTTTTTAAGGGTGTGTTGCTCACTGAAACATATAGAGAGCTATAGGATGGTTAGAGCGTGTCACATGGGTTTATATTTGAATCCTATTGTGCATGGCATCATAAGGTCATGACACTATGGTATGGTACTATATTGTTAGCCCATGCTTGCATGGTCCAGTCCAAACCCAACTCAGTTTTCATTATCTACTGATCCTGTTTTAAAGTAAAATTGGAAATAAACATATGCACAAGCCAGCTATTAGATTATTTTGGCATGACCTACTAGGTTTTCAACAAACCCACGCTTGTTTATTGGTTTTTGCGCGTTTACTCCCATGTGTTCACACGGTCTTCCTTACTATATGTCTGATGACTCTTGCTAAAACATAGAGCTCTGCGTCCTGTCTCCATGTTTCGATCATCTATTAGCACCTCTTCCTTTGGCCAGTCCTGTTTTTTCTCCCACTGCCTGATTTCCCGAAGACACTCTTGATGCCTTGAGCAGGATGGGAAAACCTGGAACTGAAGATACTGATAACAGCATAGCAACATGGTGCATGTCGAGTCGCAAGCTGCAATTAGGTCTTAGTTCTTTTATTACAAGCCACTTCTTCCTTTTGCCCTGTTACAACTGCTTAACACTCAATATTTTTATTTTAATTTTTGAATCCTGCCTAACTTATAGAAAGGCATCCAGTTTCATTCTGTAAACTGACACGCTCCTCTTTTCAACCTAAAAAAAACCCCACACATCTGATATACAGCTTCACCCTGCTTGAGTCTGAACACCACCAGGCACGATAAACCTGATTTAGTGCTTTAAGTCACTAGTAACCAAAACAAATTCTAGTACAGTTAAAATAGTCTTAGTGGATTATTAGAAAATTGGATCAGGCCTTCAGCTGAATGAGCAGCACTGAACTGAATTTTTATCTGGAATGTGAGAAATAGCAAAGGGGGGAAAAAAAACCACCTTATTTTTGGATATTTGAGTCACTTCCAAATATCGTGCTTCCTATCCACACATTATGACCATTAGCTTTTTTACTAATTTTAACGTGGATATTATTTTTTCAGGGACACTGCTTCTAAAATGTGATAATTGAGGCTGTGGGCAGAATTCTTTTAAGGGTTAATGACAGACTGTCTCTGCTCCTGTTCAGAGGTGAAGAAGATGTTGAAGTAGTAGGCACTTGGCTTATCCCAGCCACCTCTGCCACTCCAGACAAATTGTAAACCTCTTGTAAGAATTTTCCAGCTTCCTGACTTGAGAGTCAATAGGTTGGGGGTGGGGGGGAGGCGGAGAATAGGAAGCAAAAGTAAATCTGCCTTCAGTCCCTGCT
>NW_010125707.1:25174-25790 GCF_000699245.1 Pterocles gutturalis | reverse complement strand
GGTCTTGCCATGGATGAGAAGAAATTATTTCTCCTATGTTCCTCTGGGGCACCCACAGAGTTAGAGAAACTGAGGCATTCAGATATTTCTTTGTTCCCAGGTTTGTACTAAAACAGTAGTGCCAGTCCCTTGTGTGACGTTAAGTCAGCCTCTCAAAATACAGAAATGATCATGTGTGATTAAAATGACACATCCAGCTGGTTAAGAATGGATCCCAAACTAGTTGGAGTGCAAAGAAATAATAAAGTAGCAGTACTTACTGAATAATGGGATTGAATTTGCTATGTTTGTAGAATTTGGGGGAGGTTTGTATTTGGAAATAACAAATTACTGTATACCACGGTGTTTTCATAGCCTGTTTAGGTGTAGACAATATGTTAATTTCAGAAAAGAGAAGAAAAATTCCCAGCAACAATTAACTCCAGTGGTTACAAAAGCATATACTAGTTTCTGAAACTTTAAGACAGTTGCTCTCATCAAAATACATTCTGAGAGGGAAAGCCCTAAGTATAAATTAGAGGTGTAGAAGAGGATCTGCATAGATAAGTGAACTATGAAAGTATATGAAAAACACTACTGGCCATTTGGAAAGGTAATAATAGGAAAAGAAAAAATG
>NW_010125707.1:9091-25110 GCF_000699245.1 Pterocles gutturalis | reverse complement strand
CACTTGCAGTGCAATGTATAATAAATATATATATATTCTTATAAATATGTGTTCGCATGCACTGGAAAGTGAAAGACAAGATATTTAGATTCTAAGTCCTAATGTTCAAAAGTTTTAGGGTTAATCTCTGCTGGCAGATACAATTCTTATTTTTTAGGAGTCTCCTAATTTGTTATACCTGTCAAACTAATCCTGCTGTTTATTCCCTCTCTTTCTTTGTGCTAATCACTGAAACAAGAGCCTATGTGTGATAATGGGTTTGTGTGTGGATCGTTGGTGTCATCATAAAAGGGTGACATTGAAGTTAAAAGAAACTACTAAAGAGGGACTCAGGGGAAGTGGAGCTAATTAGTCAAGTTAAAAAGGGCTAACTCATTGCAGCCTTTGTCTTAGAAATACATTTCAAAGTTTCATTTCCATTTCAAAGTTGTAGACTAACTTGCAGAATTATCTTGATGCAGGTAGCTGCAGAAGAACAATCTGGTCCTTTCTGACTGGTAGCTGAACAATATTCTTAATGATATGAGGCCCATGTCATCTACCCAGGGAGGTGGTGGAGTCACCATCCCTGGAGGTGTTGAAGAAACCTGTAGATGTGGTGCTTAGGGACATGGTTTAGTGAGTTAGGTGGTGTTGGGTTGGACTTGATGATCCTTGAGGTCTTTTCCAACCTTAATGGTTCTATGATTCTATAATTTTAAAAAACTTAGGAGACCAAATTTCAGGGCAATCCTCCCCAGTTACCTTGAATGTGTTTTCTTCCTCCTTTGCTCTTTTTTTTCCTTATGAAGCTTGAAAGATAATATGCACACACATATAAAAAAATATTTAAAAAAAAGTCACTTCCGAATACAGGGAAACGAATGAAATACTACTTCTCTACTTCAAAACAAAAGAAAATAGTTAAAAACTTTTCCAGTAATTATAGCTCTGAAACAACTTCATTTATAATAAGCAGTAGTTTATAATCTGTTAAGTGAATGTTCCAGTGATCATACATTTAAATTGAATGTAGCAAAAAATTCTTATTTCCAAAACACCAATAATGCTAATTTTATGCTGTCATCCTAAGCGAAGAATTCTATGTTTAAGTAAAGTATCTAGGTGGCAGGAAATGATGGAGTTAATATTCTGTGCTATGCGTTGAGTTTACCTATTGTATGTGTGCATCAGGACACACATGGGTTTTTTTCATATTATGTTTATGCTACCATACAGCTATTTCTAATATAGGCACTCATCTTCTCATATGATTAACTACACTTTACGGTGACAGAGTATCTTCATATTTTTTATAGCATAAAAAACCCAACAAGCAATTTCTACTCAGCAAGCCAAAAGTTAATTATGGCAATCTAAAATAAGAGAGAGAAACTTCTGACGCATGATACCTGAATCTGCAGTTGAGTTAGCCTTACAATTTAAAAGGTATTTGGGAAGACACCTATTTTTAAAGCCAAAAAGAACAGGTATACCAACGACAGATGACTAAATTGGAATATATACTCCATCCAGAAGACAGCTTATTTCATTTATATCCATAAATACCTACTGGAGAATTATGAGGAAGCACCTAAAGCAGAAAAGAATGAAAATAATATATGAAATACTATGGAAGATGCTGAAAGACGTAACTTACGTGTTATTACTACTGACAGAGTACACAAGTAAAAATAACACTTCTCCCCTTGCAAGCGTACAGAATAAAATACTGTCCCAATAAGGAAAGCACTAGAAAACAGTCAGTGGAGTAACTTAATATAGAAAATAATTTAATATCTGTAACTTAAATTAGTTTACTAGTGTTTTGCATGGAACTGTAATATTAATACATAATGTAATGAAAATATTGTAGTATAAGGAGTTGATGTGACCCTTGTGTTTTAAGACCTGATTCCACAAATTGATGAGCAGCCACAAATCTTGCTGTAGCCTTAAAACACAATGGGTCTGAGCGTGTCTGATGCTTGCAATTGTAATTCTAAGTGATGTGGTCTGGGAAAAAAAAGCCTCAGAGGGAAGCAAATTCTATAGAAGAAAGACATAGTGCAATTACTGTGGCAGACAGGTACTCAGGAAGGTGAAAAGGTGAGATGGAAATGCAGGTTCTGATTTGGCAGGTAGAACTATTTCCTTCGCCAGGCTCCAGCAGTTAACAGTGCACGAGTTTGATATCTGGAATTTTCTTGAAAAGATGAATAATCTTTCAGGTGGATGTTGAGAACTTTTTAGTATCTTTCTTGGTTCTCTCTGACATGTTGACAGAAACATGGAGCTATTGTTTATTCCAATAGGAGGCCAGCATACTCAAAAAACAATCACCTCCATTTTGTACTGTTCTTCTTGAACAATACCAAGTGAAAGAAATCACTGGGAAGAATGTGGTTTGTGAAACACCTAAATTGATAGCATCTGCCAACAACCTGGCCACAAAATGCAACAGTACCAAATTTCCTGTGTTATGGGGGCTTCTGTCCCCTCTCTTTTGCACTTGATTTAATTTTCTTTACATAGACAAGTACATTACAAAGAAACCATGTCAGCTTAGACTTTCTTCATTTTAAGCTTTCAGGATTTACATCAATGGGAGACAGGGTGCTTCTTGACCTTTTAAAGTCATTTTGCTTTGGCCTTTACTCTTACTAAGCAAGAACTTCACTTATATAATTATTCTACTATGCAAAAGGGGAAAAAAAAAAAATCTGGTAAATTCCAATACTTTAGATGTGTGTTTTTCCCCTAGTTCCAGTGGAATCCTAATTACGCAATTATGTCAGCCAATCTTTTATGTCAGCAGACAGTCTTACTCTCCAAAGACTATTTATTCTATTATGTAAGTCTGTGAAGTAATCTGTGCTCCATTATGACCAATAAAACCCTGTGGCATTGTGACTTCATTTTTGTTTAATTCCCCTGTGAGGAAAAATTCCATCTGCAGAAGTCCTGCAGAAAACAGCTCTTAGCTTTGCTCATCTCCCTTTGTAGAACACTGGAGTCATCAGTGATGGAAAAAAATTTGCGTGATGTCTTTTGCCCTCCCTTCTCTTTTTTGTATCTGTGTGTTTGTGTGTGTGGTGTGTATTTCTTGATTATTTTGTTGTTGTTTCTAAAATAGTGGAAGGGAGTCTATGACATGGTCTACTGACCTTTGAGTGGGTACGAGTAGTGTCTTTTATGTCAATTCTCTGACTGCAATGTCTTGAAAGTGTTTGAACTGAAGTCAAAAGGAAGATTCTCATTTATTTGCATATGCAAGTCAAAGGGCTCAGATCTGCCAAAGGATAAGCAGCCCTTTATCTGCCTGAATAAACAGCACCAGTTAATAGTGCAGGAAACAGCAAACCTGAGATATAAGGTACTGGTAAATGTTGTTTTACTAATAAAATGATAATTTTAAAAAAATTTCCACAGTTACGCAGGGTAATGTGCCATATGAACCTAAAATATTAAAGTGACTATGGTAACTTGCTATCCATCATTTCCAAAAGCAATGAGCCACAGGGAGAATTGCTAAGAAAATTTATCGAACTGTAGAGAAATGTCTAACTTTTTTTGAAGTGATGGGTCATTTAGCCCCATCAGCTGAGGATGAAACTTGTAATTAACTGGGCCATCTCCATAGTTTGAGCAGACAGAAGCAGAGCTGTTTAAGACACTGTCATAGGTCAGGCACAAGGCCCCATATTCCGATGCAGTGAAGATAAATCCAGGTATTCTGCTGTGTCAGAAGCCTAAGATGGGGCAGATCTTGGTTTCATCTCTTTACATGACAGAAGATATAGAGGGAGATAGAGATGAAAACCAATTGGATTACAAACCAGCAATTTATCTTTTGTTGTTGTTGCTTTGGACAAAGTAAGCTAAAATGTTGCAGAAAGAAAAGGAGGTTGTATACCTTCCACATGGGGATGGTTACAAGTGGAGGTCACCTTGCTTTCACATTGGCCTGTATCCATTCTGGTATGGAAAGCAGGACACAAGGATTGCTTTCCATTTCAATGGAAGTAAAGAGAAATATGTATTTCCGTGAAATAGAAATACTACGTTTCTATGGTCTGTTGTTCCAGTCCAGTAGAATAGTACATCTATGAATCTTGATAAAATGAGGCATGTGTTTTTTAAGAAAAAGCAGGTCTCTGAGACTGCCTTTCTACTGTTCACTCCCTTAAAGCCTAAAACACTTAAAATACATAAATATAGTAAGCCATTAGCCTAGTTTCAAGAGGTGGGTTGGAGCAGATTACCTCCAGAGGTCCTTTCCAACCTAAATTATTCTGATTAGTCACTGCAAGAGACAAAACATATATATTGAAGCACAAGAGTCTATTATCAGCAAACACTTCTTTTTTCCTTCCGCTGTTTTAGGTTGAACTCCAGTAAATCTTTACTGGATTTTCAGCTTAGAGTTCATCATCTGAATTATTCAGATTACAACCTATTTAAGCTTCTCACAGATCCTAGAAATCACCAAACTCTTAATAAATCACTTCTACAGAGTAGCTGAAAATTATCTACTCCAGAAGCATAAAGCTTTTTCCTGCAGCTGTTGTAAATGCACAAGTCTGGGTGCTGTATCAGAGGACAAAGACTTTCTTGTGATTGCAGAACTGGAATATTAGCTGCATTTCTGGCTCTTCTGTTGGGAGAATCATTGTACAAGTGATTCTCATCCTTTCTCTTTCCTTGGTTCAAGATTTCAGACTTGTAAACATTTAGTTTGGGCTATTTTTGACCACTGTTGGGTGCTGCCCTGTGCAAGATGCAGGGTACCGACCATCCCATGGCTTCCATGGAGCACATTTGGTAGTGGGAACAACTGATCCAGAGGTCTGGAGCTAGAAGAATATAGATTTGTTAGTTTAAACCAGGTAATGCTACGTGAAGCTTATGAAACACTTGTTCAGGGTGTAGAGCAAATTTTTGATCATTTCTGCCACCTGTTTGAATGCAGTGATATTCCATCTTGAAACTGTTAGCTTGTCTGACTCCTTCTATTCTCCTGCTATTAATTGAAACATGATGAATGTGGTGACTTTTTTTGACTGGGTCAGTACTCTTCTTCAAAATAACAGAGAACTGTTTTGATCAGACTTTCTGCCTGGCTATCATTACTATAAAAGCCTGTGGAGACAGGGTAGGCAAAATGCTGCAGTCTATCCTCCATCCCTAAATTACAGACAAAAATTGAGTTGATCAAAATAAGTGACGTCCCCTTGTCTGAGGATCTGCTACATGTTAATATATGCATCAGCCTTGTATTTGAGGGGGAAAAAGGGTTGGGGTTTTTTTTTTTAAGCCCCAGGACAGTCCTTCCTTCCTCTCATGTGATTAACGCGATTATGCAGTTTAGGATGTCAGGAAGGTATTTGCCAGCTGTGCTTGTCTCACGGCTGTGCAGTCAACCTGGGGACAAGGCTAAGGTGCCCCAGCTGCAGGCTGCTGTGCAGGTCGCAGGAGTGCTTCCAGAGGCACGAGACTCCAGCTGTTTAAATTAATGGATTGTTTGACTGTGGTTATCCGTTAAAAGTCTAGTGCTTCTGTAGAAAAACATCGTGAATGTGAAAGCTGGAAGTGCAGCTGTGGTAAAATCCATAAGAATGGCAGGGTTATATTATCTCTGATGTGGAGTGTATGCAAGAGACCGGGATGCATATTCTGAACTACATTTTTGCCATAGAGTTATTACTGGATGTCCCTTAGGATGAAGAAGAGACAGGAGGGAAAACTGAATGAGAGTTTAAAGGGGACGCAGCATGTCTGGTGGACTTTATTCAGTTGTTTATGGGCACAAAGTTTTGGGGCTACACTTTCCTGGCAAATAATGCCAAAGGCTATGATGGCTGCTTTCATAGAATCATAGGATAGTTTGGGTTGGAAGGGACATTTAAAGGTCCAACCCCTCTGCAACGGGCACGGAGATCTTCTCCTAGATGAGGTTGCCCAGATCCCCCATGCTTTGTCATTAATCAGCTTCTGAAGGAAAAATTGGGTGTGCAAATAATCACAAAAGGTGGTAAAATCGTGCATAGGAAGACCCAACCCAAGTACTCATTTCATAGACTCCTCAAAATTTTTACCTATGAAATTAAGCAGGCTCCCTTAAGCTTTGGGCATTGAGGGCTGCAAAGGTTATTCCCTCAGTTCTTCAGCACTGATGACTTGCAAAAAAAACCCTGACTATTGCCAACAAGATGGGATTATGGTGATAACCCAGCGCACATCCTGTGAGAAAGAGGGAAGTGGAAAGGTGAAGGCTTCTGGCTGTATAGATAGATGCCTTTCAGGATACTTGCCTCTCCTTGCATGTCCATGTATGTGTTGATGTTCCTTAAGCCTCACATGGTTGCGTTCCTTACTCTCCTCTAGATGGTTATCATTGGAGGAAGAAGAGGGATATTCAGCCCCTTCCATTCAGTGCTTTATATCCATGGCCAAAAAGTAAAATATTAAAATCTGTTGTGAGTTAGAAGGTGATAAATATCAAGTAGGATCCTATTCCTTGGATGGCTATACGGGCATGGATTGGGTGCTGCAGCTTTTGAATTTAAGGAGTGCTTTCCCAAGGTGCTATTGAATGCCCCCATGAAAATGACTGGCATCCTCTGGCAGGTGCCACCTTCGGATGTTTGCATTGCACAATGCAACAAAAGGCGGACCATCCCAGAGATGTGCTTTTCAGCAGCAGGACAAATGCCATTGTTCTAACTGCAGGGATCCTATTTTGTATAAGTATTTCTGTATTTTATTCAAGGTGTAGGTTTTTTTTGTCTCTGACTTTGACACCTCAGCTGAATGCCTCAAATGCAAATAATCTAACAAGAAACAGTGAAAGAAGCATCTGCTTAAAAATCTTGTGGGCCACAATTTTTTTCTGAGATATGTACCCAAGGAATAAAAGTCCCTGTGTTGATTCAGGAACACTGAGATGTCCTTATTCCAAGGTCTACCCTAACTGTCAGATGATGTCTCTCTCGGCGCAGGTTTTCTGTACAGCAGAGGAAAAATAGAGTAATGCCAAGAAGGGATTCGCTGCACAAGGTTACTAGCTGGTCTTGTAAGGTTGACACAAAATCAATCACGAGAGCCACCAAGAAACTGAAGTCACATGCTTTCCTGAGGTTTTGAAATTCAGTATTGATGAATGGTGCACGCCTTGTGGTAAGAGACTCCTTCAGCTTTGGAGTAAAGCAGGGGGTTGATAGTCTGTTGCTTGACTTTTTCTTCCCCCCCCCACCCTGCCACTTTGAAGCATAGAACTCCCCTGCAAGGACTCTTTACAGGTTTGGTGTTTTGTTTTGTTTGTTTTGTTTTTATTTTTTTTAAGTGTCCCACTGATCTGGGAGCACAAATCCCAGTGAAAGTCCTTATCTCTGCTACCAATATAGAATGATTTATATGAAAAGACCAGTAGCTTGAATAAAGAGTAGAACACAGATTTTTTTTTTTTACACACGTTTTCCCACTAAGCTGATACTAAGCAGGATCGCTGTGCATTTCAGTAACAGCGAAATAATCTTTAAATATCTCTTCACAAACCATGAAAAGAAATAAAAGCCTTTGGACTTGGAGACCTGTTGTTTTATTGTTGAAAGATAGAGCTGCTGGATGAACTTGCATACTCTTCAGCTCACTGTAAATAAAATCTTACGGGTATTTTAATGTTAGATTTATAGAGTGAGGTCTTGCCAAGAGATGAGAAAGATATCAGAAGGATGTCTTTTAAAATCATCACTCCAGGTTCAATATGGGCTATTGGTATACTTGTTTTGTAGGATTCTGTGCTCATTATATCTCAATTGTTTTGTTTATTCTCCCTGTTGAATGGATACTCATTTGTAACATAAAAATCCATATTGCAGCCCTGCAACCATCACTTAGATTTAATAGTCAAACAGATTTCTTTTACTGTTCATGTATTGTCTGTAGTAAGAGAAAGCCTGCAGGCCTGTCGCTTCCCCTCACTTTTCTTGCACAACCCATATCTTTTTGGATTATTCCCCCAGGCTGCTAATCCAAACCTATTGAAGATTAATAGGTACGTACATGTGTAACTGAGTGAATGACCTGAAGTCAGGAAGGGTTGTGCGGATTTACCCGTGGATCTGCAGTTCCTCTTTTACTTAGGTGAATGTGTTCTATGGGGAGAAGCTGATGGAAAGGAGCACCCCATCCCAGAGCATATAACATTTATAAATAATAAGTATTTTATAGAGAAGTTGGTGGAAAAATTCTGCCTGTGGAATTCCCAGCGTTGTTTCCACAAAGGTGTTTTCTCAAGAACCACACATAAGATTAGACTCTGACGTTATTCCTGGAAAATCTGTGACAAACAGATTGGCAGGATCTAAAATTTTCTAATTTCGATGTAAATTGATGTTCCTGCTATAGGAAGTGAAACCAAGAATAATTAAATAAAATTTTTTCTGTAATTTCCATGTTCTAGTGATTATGGCAAAGCCTTACTAGATATTCTGTTGATTGAAGCATTAATCAAATAATTTAATACAGCACCAGTGGACCTAACTGTTCATGGCTCCCATGACCGTGGATCATACTGTCATCTATTTCAGTAGAGCTAAGCGCCAGGCTGAAATACTCTTTGTAACACAAAAATAAAAGAGAGCTGAGATTCAAGGTATCAATATGCCCCTGTTTATAGATGCAAGCCTTACTGCTTTAATGTGTGTTGCAGGGCTGATTGTCTCTATTGCCTTAAGCTAGTCGTGCATTTAATAACTGGGGTAGGGCTGTCCTTCAGTGGGCTGGTCCCATATACCCTGGTCTAAAGTGGACAAACAAGCAAATTATTTTCCCTGTTTTTATGAAGCTAGTCAGATTAGTTTCATTCAGTGTCTACTTCTTTCTCTCTTTTCCCTGGGAAGTTTTACAGTTGCAGAGGTACAGTGGTTTTGGTTGGGGATTTTTCTTTCTTTTTCTCATGTGAAATAAATAAAGACCAAGTGCTGAAAGTACCTTGAAAATATCTTGGTTGCATTCAAACTTAAATTGAATCTGTCCTAGTTGGTAAAGGATGTAAATATTCTTCCCAAAACCATCAACCATAGGTAACAATTTATTGAAAAGTGAGATGTATCTTGAACTGCTGTAATGGTCACTGCTAACACTTAGTTTAACGATGTCTATGTATACACTGTGGGGAAGGAGAAAAATGATCCATATTTCAGAGAAAAAAACATGTGAACACATTTTAAGAAAGGAAAATGTGTAGAGTTTGCTTGTATTCCTTCTGAAATGTGCTTTGTTTGACATCTTAGTTGTGTGATGGGTAGAAGTAAAAAGTAGAGGAAAGTGCAGCTGATGAGAACAGTTCTCAGCTTTCAGGTATGAGAAGAGAACATAGAGTTCAGAGTCCTGCCCTGGTGTCATGCCAATCCAGAATGTAAGGTGCTGCACAATTAAAAGTGCTCAGTCTTGCTCTGTTATTAGATGACAAAAAATTGACTGTAGACAGAGAGGCAAATTGGAGAAATTGGTGAAGTTCACAAGGAGAAGAAAAAAAAATTGTCAGTGCCTGGCCAAATAAATGAGAGCTGTAAAATTTGCTTGTAGTAAATTTTGACTAAGCTATTCTCTCTATATGGAAAATAAATTTAAAAATCACTGTTTTACATAATGGAGTCCTATGTTACCTGAGTTCAGAATCTGTAGTTTTAACAGACCTTTCCTAGAAATCTCCAGCTAATCTCAGAACGACCAACACAAAACATATTTTTTGTAATACAGCTTCAGATCGGCTCTTCAAAGCCTTTTATGTAACAGACCAAATTGGAGGTAGAAATTCAATTTCACATGTTTAGTCCACAAGTACAATTTGCCCTAGGTAACAGAAGTCATATTTTCAGATATGCCAAAACCAATACTCTTATGCAATTTTCAAAGCATTTAAGAAATATTTAAGTGTGTGTGTATTCAGAGACAGACGTTGATCCACAAGACTGTGAAAAGAAGTTTTCCCCCCCCCCCCCCCTCTCCCCCCTAAAATAATAGTGAGGAAGAACTGAAAAATTGGCATTACTACATACAAGAAGAGCCAATATGGGATATCTGAGGATGAGAAAAAGGAAAGTATGACAGGGGAATGAGGAAGTAGTAAGACAAGATGGTGAAGCTGTCTGCACTCTTGGGAATGCAGTTTGGCTTTCTGAACAATCTGTGGGACACTTAAAAGAGACTCTACGAAGAAACATGTCAGACAGAAATTAAGATGAGTTTGGGCCCTATGTATGGAAAGACAAACTGCTCAGGGAAGCTTGGGATGTCTTGGAGAAGTATGGTCTTGGTAAAGCAAAATTATGCTCTGCTTCCCTATCAAGAGTTTCCCAGCCTTCTGTTCTTCCAGAGAATATCATGCACCTATAATAAGTGACTCTGCATGTTTAAACTTTAGGTTATTCAGATCTGTCTAAAAAAAAATAAGGTATTTTCCAAGTCTCTGTAGGAATGAGGCAGTTAAGAAGGAAGTACCTTTCCTGGGCAATCTATTGAAAATGCTGACTGACTGTAAGAACTGGAGAAGTTTTAATTAGGCATGGAAGTTGTATTTGGAGAAAGCATAAAGCTTAGACATATGACTTTCTGAGACTAAGTAAATGCTAGGTGAGAATGAGTAAGTTTTCAAAGTAGGTGTTTAAAAAATGGAAAGTAAAAATACATTATCCAAAAACTAAAGGAATTTTATGCACTCAAGCAACGTGGCAAATTGACAGCTTTGAATGAAATGAATAAATCGTATGAAAGAAATCAGGATATCTGAAAGTGAACACATGATGTGGAAACAGTCTGATGTATCTAGCTAAATTGTTAAAATGTCAGCAAAAGATCACATTATCAGGACATGGATCCTCACAGTTGTCAGGGCCCCACACCTACTTATAAGTATTCTTGGTGATCAAAGTAGCCTTGCCAGAGATAAAAGGCAAATATAAAGAATATGTAAAAATAAATCTGTTGGATCTCCTTGAGCAGATCTTATTTATGATAAGAAGAAATGATAGGTACACATCAATCATCATTAAATTTGCAAGAAAAAGAATCAATTGATACATAACAATCTTTTTGACTCTTTTCATCAAATTAGCTTGTTCTTTTTCCCAACTTTCCCTTAAAAGTGATACCAAAGTTTGTGGACCTGTGGTTTGTCTGTATTCTTGATGGTCATTTGCTGTTGACCAAGATGTATGTGTGTTTCAGCCAAAATGATGAGCATAAGCACTGAGGTAGGTATAAGATGAACTCAGCAAATTTCACTCTGAGAGGAAAAGCCTTCAGGAAAATTCCTGGGCTGAGAAAAAGAGCCCAGGAACAGAAGTCATACTTTTAGAAAATGCTGTTGATTGATGTTGTATGTTTACGATCTCCATGATCATTAACTTCAGTGATACAGAAGAACATCTGAGATAAGACACTTCTTTTAGAGAAACGAAACACTTCAAGGAGTATCCCTTCTCCTTTCTGTATATACTGTGCACCTTTTCAGGATACAGAAGAGTTCTGTTTTTTTAACTACCATCATTCTACTGCTGATTAATGAAAATAGTTGGTTGATGCTCTGAAGTCCACAGCTCAAAAACCCGAATGTTTCTAGTCATTCATGAATGTTTAAAGGAAAACTTTGAATCTTGCCTTGCATGGCAGATGACACCAAGACACAGTTTGTACAGTGAAAGCAAACCAGACTTGGAAGAAAATGTGTTTGGTTGCTGAAATGTGTGCATATATATATATTATCTATGTGTGTGTGTGTATATAGATATAAAAAAATATTTGTGTGCAGGTATATATATGTAAAGTTAAAACTGAAAAAATGTTTTTTATTGACTTGTGGAAATATTAATGCTCTCAGCTTTATCTGAGATTTTACTTTGATTCTTTATTCTTTTGGGGGGTTATGTAAGATAAGCAATCAAACTACTATTTACATGCCTTATTGAAAGTAAATGGAAATTATTGAAATGTTAAGAGAAAGGACTTTATTGCTGGTATAACAGGCTGTAGCTTTGCTCTTCTGTCTTTTTGGTAGCTGCTTTAGTTCAAAAGGTTATAAGTACATATTTGACTTTTTGAAGTTTTGTTTGGGAGGCTTTGGAAACCTTTCAGGTTTCCTTTATCTTTCAGGAAACCTGCATTTTTTTTCTCTATAAAGGAAATGGGCTGTGTTTGGTTCTTTAGCCAGACAGTATAACGTTTTGTCATATACAAATATAAGGCATCAAGTATAGAAAGAGAAGAAGTACTAATGCAACTTCTAGCAAGAACTGAAAGCTACTTCAGCATGAACCGAATTACCCCAGGTAAATTCAATGCCAGTAACAAATCGTGTGCTTACATACTGTAATGAAAACACGGTGCAGGTGAAGTTATCTTAACTTCAGAAGTTCCCTAAGGTTCAGTGCCAGTACTCTAAACTGGAACAGTTTTCTACTTCGGGAGTAGGTTTTCTTCTTCAAGAAACCTCAGATTTACTCTCAAATGTGCAGTATCAGTATACATGTAAATTGAAATTCCAAATGCACATAAATACTGACTTGGAGAGACATATATGTGGATATTTGCTTGTCAACTGCGGGCAAATTTTTGCCTCCTTTTTAACTGTGCTTCACAACAGAATTAGGAAATGTGACATACTTGGAAAGCAAATGACCTGACTGTATGTGAATATATTGCAGTTTCCTAATCCCACAGACAAAACCCAATGAACTTCCCTTGTCTTTTAAATCGCTGTGGTGTTTGTTATGTACTGTCGTGACAGAAAGAGAGCTTACTATGCTGAGCAGGCACTGTTCAAAACAGCATGGAAGCTTATTTGACACAGATAGTTTCCACAGACTGTATCTGTCAGGAACTCTGAGCTGATGTGGACCAGAACTGCCCATTAGAAATCATCAAGCAGAGTGTTTCCTGAAAACTGGAGAGCTAAAGGTCTCCTGTGGGATGGTCTGAGTGGTATCATAAATGTTACTAAGCAGATGAAATGTCTGGGGTTCATATGAGGATGCATAATGAAAAAAAATTATTTTGCTTAAAAATCAAACAGCCCGAAGTTGTCTGACAGATATTATGTATCACTTAGCCTTTTAATAATACTTTTCAACTTATTTTCATAGCACAGCATTAGCTCTGCACATGGCACTGTTCTTCAGCTTCTTCTCTGTACAGATTTTTTAAACTGACTTCTAGCAAGGGGTGAACATTGGACAAATGGACAAGAGCAATGGGGAGTGGAACTTGCTAAACACTGACCCTGTTTCTCTGTCTCCCTGCCAAATTCCCTCTTGTAAAACATGCTTGTTGCTCCTCTAGATGTACTAAAAGGAGGTGAAACAAACGGTAGATGCTTTGATGTTAGGCTGGAGTTCAGGAAGTCTGTATGTTATATGCTGCCTTGCCTTTGAATGGTTATGACCTGCTGGGGATGGGGCAAGTTGGGGATGGGCTCTTCTACTTGTATGGACTTTGACTGCAAACTCCTATAAAGACCAGCTGAATACACCTTTAATTCTTTTATCTCATAGTCTTTAATTTCCTTTTTTTTTTTTTTTTTAAAGATTGGTGCACATCTTTGTCTTTTGCCTTATGTCCCCCAGCACTTTTAAAATCCAAGTTGAAAACACAAAACAGTTTCAGTGCCCCTGGCTTGCTCTGCTGTAGGGACTTCAGTGTAACACCTTAACAAAAAATTGTGGAGCCATTTGTAGTACATGTGGATTTGGTATGTAATACAGTTGTTCCCTTTCAGAGATGTTTTCTAAGTCTTTAAATCTGTGTACTTCCTGTAATTAATCTTAAATCTTACCAAGTGCATCCTCAACAAAAAAAAAGGAGAAGGGGGGGTGGGAAAAAGAAAACCCAAGAGAATGACATCTCAGAATAACCACTACTTCTCTGGACAGGGCCATTCACTGCAAATACAGAGGGTCCAAATTACATTATATGTGAGAATGGCCGAAGTAAGAGAGTCCATCTCCCTTAGCTGGAGCATTATTTATAGGAAGTGGGACAGCTCTGTCAGGAGCAGCTCAGAGGCATTGTTTCAATTTCTGTACCAAGGAGCACTTCTGAGCTCCTAGCGTTGCGTTTTCAGCCTTGCTGTGTCGGGCTCTAGTCCTAGGTGTGTGCGAGAGCCTCTGTCCTGCCGGGGATTTGGTTATTATTTAGGGAAGGCAAATGTTTCTGTTCTGTCCAGGTGCCCTCCCAGGGAACCATGACCTGAGAGCTCTGAGCACCATTCAGCCAGAGCTTATTTATTACCTGATAATTCAGGGACTCACTTGATGTACAGAGATGCAGGTTCCAGCCACTGTGATACCTTTGAGCTTTGTCTGTGATGATACGGATGCTTCTGGGGTTTTTTGGTTGGTTGGGGGGTTTTTTTTGGATAGCAATGTATCATGCAAAGTTTTTGTTTCAACTTGGAGGTTTTGCTTTTTTTTTTTTTTTTTTTTTAAAGAAAAATTAAACTGATGGCAAACCTCTAGCCAGCAATTCAAATGTACACCATTCTTGGATGAGTCTCTTTGTATTGCCTTGTATACCACAGGAAACTGAGACTGGGATTCAAAATTCACACCCATCAGCTGGTTTACTATTATTTCCCACAGGGTTTATGAGAGTCCCCTCTTGCTTCAGTCCTTATCTACAGCCCTGTGTTGTTTTATATGTGCTTCTGAGTAACAGAAGCTCATCCAGAAAGAGGGACATATTATAGGTTTTTTCCCCGCTTTAGTAAAAAGTGGTGGAAAAATATCATATTGCCACATATGAAACTAGTTTTGCATCCTCTGGATGGTTTTATGATAAGTCTCTAGAGACTTCTATTTCTTTCTTTCTTTCTTTCTTGGTGGCTTTCTAGCAAACATGGGAGGTCGTTCTCTTATTTCTGCTCCCCTGAATAGACCCAAAAATTCATTTCTCACTTCATTCTTCTGAAAGTCTGATTTTTGTATTGAAATAATTCTCGTTTCATACCTAGCTTGATAGAAGACGGAGCTAATTAGTCTGTTTAATTCATTACTTGATTTTTTTCTTTTTAATTCAGCTTTGCCTCCTGGACTTCGTGTAACCCTTTTCATAACAATATTTAAGTTCAGATTTAAGTTTGGCCTTTTGCAAAGTCACACTCTTTTAAAAAAGAGCAACTGCTTGCTTTCTATTTGTAGAGACTGAAATCAGACTCTCCTTCATATTGTGCCTAGTAGTTTTGCCCAAAGTTGGGGGTAGAATAGTCTCTCTGACTCTGTTTATTAAAGTTGCTCATGCTCTGTCATCTACTAAAGTACATCTATATATATTTATTTCCATTTAACTTTGACAGTCAAGAAGGAAGCATGGCAGTTTTTATGGATTACTGAACTTGAATAACTTTTTGATCCCCAAGACCAGTATGAAATCAGGCCACAGATATTCAGGCTAAATGGTTTACAGCTTCTCAAATGAGTAGTTCACATGTCAGTAGAAGTCTGTTCAGATTTGTGCAAGTAGGGAGGGTCATAAAACATGTAATTCCTTATCTACTGGAAGAATTTATATGCATTTGCAGTGTTATGCCATTTGGAGATTTGTCTAATAAAGTAATTAGAAGGTCAGGTTTTTTAAGGTGCATCAAGTGCTCAGCTTTTTCTTTCAGACCTTGCTAAGCATTCAGATTATGTTGTTGTTATAGTGTAACATCCACAAGCATTCTGTTTATTGCACATGTCTGTTTTTTTCCGTAGCCAAATGACCAACAGAAGCACTAAATGTTATTGAGCCTTTCACTACAGTTTGACAATATTACTGCCACTATCTTTTATTTCTGAGGATTAAAATGAAGCTTTATGGAGTAACTTTTGGGGGGAAGGTGGTTATGCTCTTGATTGCTGGGAAGAAAGTATTCAGTGCAAGTAACACTTGAAAGAGCTAAATTATTATTACCGTTTGCCTTTTCAGGATAGACCACAAACTTGAAAGGCAAAGGACAGCAGAATGGGGCACTTTGTCCTCATTGCCAGCGGTGAAGTTGT
>NW_010125707.1:0-9060 GCF_000699245.1 Pterocles gutturalis | reverse complement strand
TCAGCCAACAGGTTAGGTGCTCAGAAATACCTTCTACTTCACTGGGTCACCTAAATGTATACTGACCATCTGCTTATTTTTTTGTGATATAAGCTGATGAAAATGAGACAGAGCAGAAAAGTAAACACTGAAGAGAAAAGGTGAAAAGAGGTTAAAGAAGCACGGAGAATAGTAACAGCTGGAAAGCTTGCAATGTAAATAAATGGTGTAGAATTTTGTGTGTGCGATGGGGATGATGCAGGAACATTGAATATCTGGAGTCATCCAAAACACATTTTACAGTCATGCTAATAGGAATTGTTTCAGTTTATCAGCGTGACTTCACTAATGGGAAGAAAATGTTTAACCTAGTCAAAATAGAAAATGCAGCTTTTTTCTTTTCAAAATTCATTTGTTAGGCATTCTAAGCAAATGAAGTAAGCATCAATGAAAAGTAGGTCATAAGAGGAAGATAATTTTGCTTTGTTTCCTTTTTTCCATCTATTGTAGGGTTTTACTGGAATTGTATATTTTCAAGAGGCCCTTTGAAATGAAGCATTTCTGACTAGCATTCATGGGAACTGTAGCACTTGAGAGTTGTGTGGCCTTTCCAGTCCTGTTGGAATGGTTATGTAGGGGAAATGAAAAGTACTTGCAGAAGCCAAGTTCAACTGAGAAAAATAGGTTGTTGATTTTAATTTTAGGCACTGTACAGACAAAATTGAATTATCTTCAAAATCACCACAAATAATTTATTATGAGAATTAGGTACTTTCTTCTTTGCCGTGTCACAGGATCTAATGGTTCTTTGTTAATTTACGACAGATATAGTGTGGAATAAGGTAAATGTCAACTATAATGATGCTGTTTGTTATGATGAAAACACAGAGAGAAGGAAATTATGTTTAATGCATCAAAGCCAGAAATTTCAAATAGGTTATTTCAGCTACCTTGATTTATTATTTCTTTTGGGAAGAAAGGAATGAAGGAAAGGTGAGGAATTCTTACTGGAAATAATAGCGTGAAAACATGTGTCATGAAGAATCGTTAAAGACTCTTAGATATGGAAACATTTCCTTCATAGATGAAGGAACATATGAACTCTTTCAGGGACTACTAGATATACTAATATCCAACTATGTCATGACCAATTAGTACCTTCTGTCACAGAGAATTATTTGATCTTTCACATAAACAGCAGTGACTGATACACTTCTCAAATTCAGTGGTCATCCTTCTCTACTAGGGTCTTCATTTGGTTCGTTTAACTTCTTGTTTGTTGGAAAAACATAGCACCAATAATTGCATTGGACAGCAAATCTTAGGCAGGACATGAGATTTCTTTTATACTGAGATTTTTTTCTTTCAAAGTCAGCACACAGAAAGTAGCACATACCTTAGTTCAAATCTTGTGTTACAAAAACTTACCAAATGTTTCTGGGATCCTGATACTTTTACCTGTGAACTTGCATATGTTTTTAGTAATTTTTCTTGTGTTGCTGCCTCTGCTCAAAAGAGACTAGATGGAGTTCAAACACACCCAGGAAAGAGAGTGGATAGTTTTGGAGGGGAGTTTCCTCTACTGCAATTTGGGAAATCCAAATTCTGCTTTCAGAATTTATGACATAAAACCTTGAGACTACACTTGACTTTCTTGTTTCCCTTCCTGACTCTTTTCTCTTGTGTAATCAGTGCACTGTGTTGTGATAAGGACTCCTTTGCTATACATTTTGTACTGTATCTGCCACAGTGAAATCTTAGTCTTGCTAGAAATCCCAGTATGATACTAATAATCACTACTAAAGAAAGGTGTGATAGAAAAACATTGACAGCTTTGCTTAACTACGGTGTTAAATACCTAGCAATGCCTGTGTTATTTGTCTTTCATGAATAATTAAGTTATATTTGTGTTAAACCGCTAAATTTAACATGCTTCCTGCAAACTTTTCCAAATAAGTAAAAGAATCTAATGTGCAGGGTTTTCGCTTGCTTGAACCATGGGCTCACAGAGCACCAGTAACTGTGTTTTCCAACACTAAGCTTTTCCAACTATCTCTTTTACCACCTGCAGGAGTAAAGACTGAGTTGCTTCTGGTCTTGCATGATATGAACAGACAGCATGTGGCATTTCTGGTTCAGTTATGACTTCTGACTGGCCTTTCATTTACTGTCACAGCTGAAAGTCCCTTCTCAGCAGCAGTGGAGATGTAGAATGAGATCAGTTCAAGTGGTTTGCTCTTGGTTGGCTCTTTCACTCCATATACTATCCAGAATAGTCCGAGTCCTTCAGCTGTCTGATGCTAAAAGGCTCCATGAAGAGCTACTTGGATCTGAACTGTGACTTTACCATGGTCTGCCACCACCCTGCTTTCATCAAAGCTTTTCTACAGATCCTTCTCCACTGTAACGCATCGTCTTCTCAAAGCTAGTTTTCCAGCCTCCCTGATGACTTCTCTGTGCACATCTTCCCCAGTGACTGGTGTATTTGGCTTGGTGGCTTCTCCACAGAACATAAGCAGCCCTTGTTCCAATTACATAGCCTGAACCTGGGGCTAGAATAGGCCAAAAGTCATGAACGGGTATTGGGAGACAGCCTAGGATGAGATGGACAGACATCAGACAGAAAATATACATGTCTTTTACCAATTGCTAAGAGTGCTGTCTCTGTGGTTGTCATTCATACCCTACCCAAGCTGTTGGACCTGACTGAGCACTTGCTGAAGTGACTCCTCTCCTGCTGCCAAGAGGAGAGCCATAGATAGAAACCGTAGCTGTGGCTGCAGGTGTTAGCATATCCCCTGCTTCTCTTGCTTCCCCTGCTGGTTTTCTCCACCCTTTGTGACTTGCTTTTCAACTGGCATAGCTGTGAGATGGCTTTGGTAGACAGTGACTTGCTTCTCTTTCACCGCTCTGTAGCTCTTGAAGGTAAAGGAAAGGAGGGATAAAGGCAAGAGAGCAGCAAGAGCCACAACTGTGAAATGTGGTGAAGAGTAGGAGAATGAATATTAGAAAGACGCGAAGCACCAGGAGAGAAGAGTGAAACTGTAAATATACTGTAAGGCATCTTCAGGAGGAGCCAGCAAAGTCCTGAAGGAGAAAATGACTCATCAAAGTGGTGAAGAAGAGAGAGTTTGAGAGAGATTCTCAGCGATGAAGGAGGGTGACTAGCTGGGTGCTTACAGAGACAGCAGGATTTGGCATTAGAAGAATTCAGCTTGATACTTAGTACTCACTGGGCAGATGAAGGGAGAGAAGGGAGAATTTATTCTCTGGTTTCCTTTTACCTAGATAAGATTGAAAAGATGTTACATACATAGATATTTCAGAGCACTGCATTCTCTCCTGTGCCAGTGAAATTATTGACTTGACATAATTTTTCATTCTGTTTTGTTTTCTCAAGTTTTTTTTTTCTGTTCAGATCATGCCCAAGAAGTCTTACCGCTATGAGACACTGCATCCTCCCTCCAGTAGCATAACAGCTTCTAAGTGGGGTACACAACGGGATGGCTCAGGTAACACAGGAGATCTAGAGCATGAGTTGAAAGGGAGGCAAAATAAATCTACCCTGGCAGCAGTCCCTGCTAATTCACTCTGATAAGTGGTTGCTCTAAGGGTTGACTTTACTTCATAACCACTTTCTGAGTTTTGTGTAGTGAGGCTAAAGGATAAGACACAAGCTCTCAACTCAATGACAAGGTAGTTTTTAAAAAGCAAAAAGCTTTGAAATCCTTGCTATGGTACTGCAGAAATTTTTTTTTCAATTTCTTCGGCCAAGCAGAATAACTCTTGATTCTGGTTTGGCATTTGTTTCTTTGTGATATGATATTCAAGGTCACCACATGCACTGTCCACCGAAATGCAGTAAATGTTTCATGTTCTGTTTATTTGTATAGTGGCCCCATGAAATCACTTTCTATTTATCTATCTGCATGTACACACGGTCTTGCAGATATGCACTCGCATGTTTAAGCTATGAATAAAGAGAATGAAAGAAATTGGGAAAAGGCTATAAACCTTTGCATTTGAAAAAAAAAAAAATGAACTTAGTCCTCAAACAATTCCACTAACTAAAGGCAAGATTATCCCCGTTGTTCAGAAGTGGTGACAGAGGCCCCAGAGTGCATGTTTCATGTCATGAAATATTTGTCTGGCCAGCCTTAAGTACACCAAGTTTTAAAGTTGGACCTTCTTACAACCTACATCATAATAATCACAGGTAACGAGTTAAATTTCTATTAATGATAACTTTTGGGTTTTTTGCCTCATCACATATTGAATTAGGATGTGACCTGGGAATGGCATCCTCCTGGGGACATCCTGTGCCCACTGAAATGGCTCTCTGCGGGGAGCTGCCTATGCTGATTTGGTTCTGAATCTCCTTGTTATCTTTGGAGAGCTGTAGTACTGAGGGTGTTAGGCGGTCCTGTTTCATCTATAATGCTACTATTTAGTGACAAATCAGAACTTTCAGATATCACCTGAAAAGAGGAAAAAAGCACATGCTTCCATATAGCCATCAAATAAATATGGAGGTTCACAGAATTACTGTTAATTTTCCCCTGTCAGAAGCATTCATTTTAGAAATTACCCGCAAAAACTGAAAGAAGAAACTGCAGTGAAAATGGAAACAAATTATATTAAAAGTCCAGAAACAGAAACTGATCTTAGCAATGGTAGGGAGGCCTTCCTAGCCTTTCTCCCATGTTCAAATGGCATCAATAACGATAAATGACTGTTATGTATTTCTGGTTGGTGGTTCTCTCCTGTAGCAGGTATCAGTTCTTTTAAATCCTGCTCCTTAATGCAATAACATTGAACTACTTTATGAAAGCGAGGGGAGTAAATCAGAACCAAGTAAAAGAAATGTTACTTGTCATGGCCATTTGGCACCCCTGGAATTCACTGTTACAATAGGTCATGGAGTTTAATGCTTCTGTCTTTTTGTTTTGGTGTTTGGTTTTTTCCTTTTTTATGTATTTTGGTTTTCAGATAACTGTGACTGTTAGCAAGATTTGTAACGATGCAAGCTAAGATTAAAAGGTTAACTGAATATCGAACTTCAAGACAGGAGGTGAGGGCTTAGTGGGGTCAGCAAGGACCTTACTCCCTTTCCAACTGTGCACAGCACAGAACAGTGGGAGGGGGACATACTGTGGTTTTTTTTCCCTCTGAAGTGATCACTTATGGGCCTTCATGAAAAAGATGTTGGAGCAAATGGACCAGTCGACTAACCTAGGGTGTAATCTGATTTCATCTCATCTAAATTTTTTGTAAATTTAAGCAATACAATTGGATATGAAATATCGAATTCTAATGTGCAAAAGGCATATTTAATGCTCATGTGAAGGAGTGAAAATACTTGCTATGTAATTTATGACTATTGTTGTAAGACTTAGCTATTCTCTTTACCTCCCAGTACTGAAGGTTGTAAGTGAGACTGTTCTATCATTAATTTCTTCAAATACCTGAATAATCTCCTGGGACTTGGAATTAAACAAATCACCATTTGATCTCTACATGGCCAGATCTGTGTGTATGGCCAACCAGATGGGCAAAGGGGCGTACCATTGCACAAACTAAGGGTTTAGATGAGTGAAAGGCATGTGGGACTTCTATATTTAGCTATCTTTACTCCCTAGATAGAAGCCCAAGTCCGAAGCTGACTTGGCTAAGGTAGCAGAGTATTACATGTGGGTGTGAGGAAATAAATGTTTGATGGACACTTTTTCCCCCCTGCTGCATCTGTTCTTAGAAGAACATCCTTTCTTTACTGCTCCTCTAGGGCTTGTGTTATCGTGCAACGCTGTAGTAGCTGATCAGTGGAAGCATAAGGTCCATCAACTGTTAACCACGTTTTAGTTAGACTTCTAGAAAGAAGACTACTCCCTGTTGTTAGAAACGTTGTTTGGTGGATGGTGGTGCTTCTCCCGTGGATGCTAATGGTGGAGCTGAAGTGATGCTGATGTAACTAAGGACATTTTGGGAGAAAAATTGAAGGAAGAGCAGCATGGTTGAGTCCTGTGGGACTTAAGTTTCCAAAGTGCCTGAGGCAGCAATCACTGAAGTCCTGAGAACGGTGCTTATGGTGTATCAGAGGCCTGCATTTGCCCAGGTCTGATCAGTAGTCTCCGATTTTTTTTTTTTTTTGGACAATATTATCACAGTATTGGTAACTCCTGTTCTAGAATTCTTTGTAACATTAGTTTTCTGCAAATCCTCAGCATATACTGAATAGAAGAGACCATTATCCTTTTCCAACATTTTTCCCTGATACCACATATCATAAGATTTTTTTCAGTCTATTTAAGTGGATGACACCGGTTTTTGTTTTTAATGAATAAGAATGGAAGAGAATTGACAAAGTGCAAATGATTTTATCTCTGTGGTGGATGCATATGAAGTCAATAATGTGTTGATTATTTACAGTAAGTTTATTTGAATTTACTTTTTAACTTCAGTCTCATTTCTCTCAAATTTTCAGGTCAAGTTTCTTTATCACTGGAGTTATTACTCAGAGCTACACTCCAAAAGCATTTTTTATTAGTTAATGGGTATTTGTGAGCTATAAACTCTCAGCTGTTCCTCCTGTCCTGTTAAGCATGCCTACAGACTTAAGTGAAAACTTCCATTTAGTGTGGCCAATTCAGGGTACTGGATGTTTTAAAGAGTCAGTAAGGATAGCTGGTTTCTGGATAAGGCCTCAAAACTCTTAGTATTATCTAAACTGAGGATTAAAAAGTTATAATTTTCCAACAGTTTCTGTTACATTTCCTTTTCTGCCTGCTGTGCATTGTACATTATTAAAGAGTACGGCTCTGACATGCCCCGCTAAAGATGGGAATTAACATTTCTGGTGAACTCTGTTCTTTTATAGAGAAGTAATAATGACTCCAACAGCTCCTAAAGTTTCTCTGATAAATCAGAATTTCTTACTTGTAAAATTAATGCCCATTACATTTGCTGATACTGTGCATAAACTGTTATTTATAGGAAAAAAGCCTTTTTTTTTTTCTGTTTGCTGTTATCAATAACAGATCTGTGACTTGCTCAGAGGATATGGACAAACGCAGCACATGAGTGACGTAATTTGTGAGACTTCTGCTTCATGCTGCTCGTCCTCTTCTGTTCTCTTTACGGACCTTTTCTTTTGTCTCTTAAAGCCAATTATAGTTGTGATTTGTTATAGGTCTTAGAAGCCTATTCTAGCCAGTGGAAAGATGAGCCCTGCCTTGTGCTTCGGATCTGGCTTGGAGCCTTTTGAGTGTTACCATTTTTAGGGAAGTACTCATCTGCCAATGTGGACCTAAGCAAAGTAGAAATTGCTGCTGCTGTTTCTTTTTTTTTAATATATATTCAATTATCTTGCTCTTTAACGCTGATTTAGTTTGGGTTTTTTTTTTTTTTGATAAAAATCTAATTTCTTCCTCTTGAACTAAATCCTTACCTACTGTAGGTATACAAGTGCACTTGCTAACTAGTCTTCTGGCTGAAAGAAGACATGCAAATCAAATAGGATTAACTTAATCCAAGTGCTATAACTAAGGACATGTCTTCAAAAAAGGTGCTTTCTGAACAAAAGGGGTTAATCAACCTCTATTTAGACTTCTAAAGGATCCTGTCAATGGCTTATGTGAGTTTAGGATATAACCACTCTGTTGGAGCAATTCTGTGACTTCTGCATCCTGTCTCTAGTGTGACTAGAAAAGTCAAAGTTAGAAGAAAGTGTAATAAGACACGAACTGGGGATTTAGACTAGTTTATAGGAACATACTTAACCTCTCTGTGCAATTCTCCATCTGTGTAATGGGGATAACTACAGCACAAGACGACTGAGGATTAATCGGTTAATGAATTCATCGTACTCTGAGCATGAGAAGCGTGCTCTAAATGCTTTGCCACAGAAATTTCTCTACTACCTAAAGAGACAGGAACAAAAAAAGGCCATTCATTGCTTTAAAGAATTGTGAGACTTCCATCAAGAACATAGATAATTAGTCATATTAATAGATTTTTTTAGGTCTTCATTTTTCCCTTGAGGCCAGGTGTCCCTGATTTTTTTTTTTTGTTCTTTTCCCCTTCAAGCAGTGTCCCTGACTCAGTTGTCAAAGACCAAGAAGCAAAAGTGCCCATCTAGCTTTGAACTTGATACCTGTGGTGGAGTTACAAGGTTAAATAAATGGGGTGTGTGGAGTTCTTTTTTTTAAGCTGAGCATAACACTTCAAAAAGATTCCCCCCCCTCCCCCCCCCCCCCCCCCGTCCTTCACTCCTCCTAATGTATTTTTAGGCTGTGTGCGCTCCTGCCTGTGTCTCTTCCTTAGTCCCAGATGAAGATTCCAAGGGAGACGAGAGCTCTATTTTGTTTCTCCCTTGTCTCGCAGATAGGGGGAGGAGGTGGTTATTAGAGAGAAGCGCTCTCACTCGCTTGCTCTCTCTGTTTCTCCCTCTCTGGCTGATAGCACTTATCTCTCGCTCTCTCTCTCCTTCTCCTAGGTGATCCATTTCTAGGCAACGTGCTGGCTGGGGCTGCCAGCTCTCTCTCTCTGCATCCCACCAGCCGAGCAAGCTCCAAAAGCAACCTGCAGCCAGACCATCATCTCTGCTTTCCTCTGCTTTGCTCTGGGCACTCCTCCTCTCGCTCTTGCCCTGTCCAACCACTACCTTGCGCGACAGAGACAGCACGCTGGGCTTGATTTGCAGATTTCTTTGAAATTTTTTTTTGTTTTCCTCCAGTTGTGAGAAGGATTTTTTTTTTTTTTTAACCGAAGGGTGGTGGTGGGGGGGAAATCTCTGCATTACTATCTGCATTACCTTGAAGTTCACTTTGGTTTTTTGGCCTCCGGGGAGGTTTTTCCTGCAGGAATCTGGTTGCTGGCAGCAGGATCTCTTGCTCTCCCGGCTGCTCCTCCCTACGCTGAAGGCGGCTAGTTCTTTGCTGCGGGTTTTCTCCGGCCAAGAGGGTTCGTGTGTGTGGGGGGGTGTGTGTGTGGTGTGTGTGCCCGTGTCCGTGTGTGTGTGAGCGTGTGCGTGGCGTGGCGAGGGTTGGAAGTTGCCGTGCAGCAGCCGGGACCGAGCGGCTCCCC
>NW_010125706.1:0-3230 GCF_000699245.1 Pterocles gutturalis | reverse complement strand
CTGTCACTGTGTATGCATTTCTACAAATAATGAATGACATCTGTACTCAGCTTCCGCTTGGGCAACTTCTACTAAGTCATGACACCATCACGATGCTCAGGTCATGATGGTATCACACCCTCTCAGTCATTTCTTGAAGCTACCAACCACATTACACAAAGCTACACAAACCCAATGCCTTTCTACTTATTTCAGTTTTGCAATATGTGGAAGTTGTTCTAACTGCAGGTGTTCCCCCAACATCTGTGTCAAAAATTAACATGTATTCATGACTCTGGAGCTCCCTTAGAAAGTACTTTAGTCATTGAGAAGCTTGAACCTTGTCTATATTTAAGATTCTTTAAAAAACATTATTACTAAATTCTTCCCTTTTCATATTATGAACTTTTTAGTGCTACGAAGTTAATGCTGAGATTAATGAAAATTCTACAGTGTGGAGGACTTTTCACAGATGCAAAGCTGGGGAAAAAAAGGAAACCTTTGAACAAAGGAGCTACTGGCTGACAGCACGGAGCAGGTGTGTGAGAGAAGCCAGTGAAGACCAAATAGCAGAAGCATGGTCCGAATCCAGCAGTATGGAAGTTTTCATTACCTAAGAGTTATGGCTTTTCTTTTTCCCTTCTTATCATGTATCCTCTCATTTGTCAATCACCTCATGATCTTCTGACTTACAGGAGAAGTCAACCTCTGTACCAGTATTCTGGATTATTTTATAATGGAGAATTATTTAATAATGGGGTATGTATTCTCTCTACCTGTCTGTTTCGGGTGATCTCAGTGAGAAGCTAGTAAGACTCGAAGTGACTTGAAAATGCGTAGGTAAGTGAAAAGGGAGAATGAAGGTAAGCTACAAAGGCTCTTTTGAGGAAAGCTAATGTATTAACAGCTTCCTTCTAAACACAAAACTGAGACATGACCATGATGGCAGGATTAATGGATGTACACAATGTTTCAGGAGAGTGTGGGTGGTAGAAACAAGACTGTATTTTGATTTTCTATAATAGAAAGCGAAATTAGAAAATGCAAGACAAAGAATGGTGTTCTAAAATCTGTTCTCTGTAGACTGATGAAAGCTGAGAAAGAAAACATCCACACATTATTAAGCTGAATTATATTTCTATGACATGTTTGAGGAATGAATGAAGAATTTTGTAGCTAAGTTATTGAATTCGCTTTCACTGTAAGCATATGCTTGCCAACATGTCAGTGCTTCCTGGGCTCTCTGTGTCAGCTACTTTTTTTCCGAGTGTTGTCTCTGATCCTCTTCCTTTCCATTACTGCTTGTCACCTGGTAGATAAAACTCTTGATTTCTGAGCTTGCTAAACTGCAGGTTCAATACCAAATAGCCTGCTGGTCAAGGTAGTGAACTTTGGAAACGCTGTATTAGATAAGGAGTGCTGATTTGTTTTTCTCTAACCCAAAGGCAACCGTTATAAATATAAATGCAGATATTTATGGCCTGTAAGAACTGTAACACTGGTTAATAGAGAGTTTTTTGTTTGTTTTTGTTTGTTTGTTTTATCCAGACTATTAATCAAAACTTGTCTTCTATCTCCAACACATTTTTCATCTTGGATGGAGATTACAAGTACAGAAATTAAATGCTTATAGCTCTATAACTTAAAAATAATGTATTATACACTTTCAGATGTAGAAAAGGCATTTGTTCTGCATATGCATTCTAAATATGCTACAGTTTTATATCTCAGATGACCTACAATTTTCTCTTCTCTCTGCTGCACTCCCTTTTCTCTAACTACCACATTGGTAACAGGGCTGAGTGCATTCTTATGCCATAATGGGTTTGGGCATTTTTTGGTTTGCTGTCAGGAGAAGCAAAACACAGAAGGAAAAACTGGGTACTTGAATGACTTTGGTAGAACTGTCTTGTAGATGTTTCTATGGATTTGTTTGTTTGTATGTCAAGAATTTGTGAAAATAATAGCGAAAATGAGAAATTACCTAATGTATCATGAATCTGTGAAGGGTCCTCATTCAGCTCCTCTGAGAATCTTTCCTTATTCCTCACTATCCTGCTGGGCAGTGTGAGTATTTCCATCTGCAGCTCTCCAAGGAGCACACAGTGCAAAACAATTACACAGGTAGCAACGATACCACTGTTAGATGAAAACAGCCACCCACAACCTTACCTATTAATTTCATCAGACATTTTAGTCTTCTTCTGGTGTTTCCAAACATTTAACTGGAACCAATTTGAAATGGTAAACAGAAAACATAGTGGGCTTAGTTGCTGCATTTTTTAAAGTCAAATAATACTAAGCTAAATCAAAAAGACGAAGTTTCAGAAGAAAAAAATCGTGCTTAGTGGAAAAATGTGAGAAATTGCCCCTTGACCAAGTCATCTGGCTGTATAGCTGCTGTGTACACATTTCCTGAAAGCACATTATTTCTTTGAGGCCTTGAATGTTTTTTCTCCCAAGCAGCAGAACACTTGGGAAACTCCAGCTAATAGAGAATGCAACCACACGTCTCCTCAGCAGCACTGCTGCCGGGAGTACATTAAACCCATCCTTTGCTCTTTACAATTGCTTCTCATAGAATATCAAATCAAATTCAAGGTCTCAGCACTTATCTGCTGTGCTTAGATACTCAAGGCTATATCCAGAGTGGTGAGCACAAAGCACGTGGGAGCTTGTGTGGCCTGACAACATCCTGCCTTCACACCAGGGTAAGAACAGGGCACGTGGAAAGCCCCACTTACTGCTCTATCTACATTTCCATAGGAAAGAAACCTGCATGTGTGGAGGAGTAGAAAGCAGTGGCTTCAGATGAAACACAAAGCAAGGCAAGGGCCGTAAATATATGCGGATACAAGACTGAAATTCTTTCTGATAGTTGCCTTATTCTGGAGGTAAAGACCACAGAAATAACTCCCCCGTAAACTAAGGAGCATCACAAAAATTGCAGCCCAATACAAAAGATATAATTACGTGCTATCTTTAACAAAACTGTTGATACAGATACATGCTTATCAAAAAAAAAAAAAAAAAAGAAAGAAAAAAAAGAAGTCTCTAACAACAAAATAGTCCATTTACTCTTCTTTTGGAAAGATTAAGTGATTAAACATTACAGTTGAGGACACCTTGCTCTGCAGCGTGCAGTGCTCATTATATTTCATACAGTTTCAAAACTTTTTTTCATTATGGACTATATAACACATTTCTTTTTATAACTGCAGGCTAATTATTCTTGATGTACTGAATTCTAT
>NW_010125705.1:0-40271 GCF_000699245.1 Pterocles gutturalis | reverse complement strand
ACTCAGTTTGGTATCATCAGCAAACTGACGAGCATATTTCCTACAATAAAGGGGTCTTTCAAGACCTGCAGGTTCACAGCAGACTATCCTAGCTGCTCCTACTCTTTCCACCTACTTTTCTCTCCTACCCTCCACTATAGCTCATGGAGCATTGGCTCTCCTTGTGTTAACAGGCTCCATTTTTAGGCATCTTCTCACTTACTGGGCAGGACTGAGCTACATCTTGGGGAGAACTGTAGAAATCCCAATGAAGTGAATAAAAACTGAACACCTTTCCTTTGCTTGTAAAAGCTTACACAGGATGTTAAAATAGATATTATATTAAAACCTACAATAAATAAATGTAAGCTGTTCCTACTGTAGTAAATATGACATTACTCTCCATGTAACCCCAAGATCCAAAAGGGAAGAGAAAAAATCCTAAACATAAAAAGGTGATAGAATAAAAGGGTCACTATGCATTGGTGCAAATGAAGTTAATTGCACTAAGAACCTAAAGCAATATTTATGCCCTTTCTCCTGGGTGATCAACAGGCAGTAATTATTTATTCATTAGCTGCTCAGACCATTGTAAGTTGGTGATGGGTTCAGAAATGGCTGGGGAGTAGACAATGAAATATTCCTCCCAAGAAATCAATTTGCCTGCTTCAGGAAAACATGATTAATGTTTCGTTGGGATGCTGCCTGCACCAGAAGGGCAGCTACACCTTTAGACATTATTAATATGGACTGCACTCCATATTAATAAAATTCTTTCAAGTAAAGCCACCTGTGACAGAATTTCCAACCTGTCAAACCTCAACAATTTGCCTTCTAACACCAAGACCATCCAAACCACGCAAGCGCTTACCAAAGCTGCTACTTCTCGCTACTCCTGCCTTGCAAGGCCACGTGCCCACTTGTAGGCATATGTGGATAAACGCGGGGAAACGTTGCTTTTTCATACAAATTTACTGCTTTGGAAATGGGTTGTTGAATAGTTTTCTCAGGTTTTTTTGGATATTCCTACAGATCTCATCTTGTTGCAAGTCTACCGGATGGCATAATGACAGCGTATGTTTATATTTTCTTAGCCACAACTGTATGTACACTATACCTAGAGATGTTTACACCTCAATGTGCATTTGTATGTATGCAAATATCCACTTATATAATGTGAATTATCCTAAAACACATCATTGCACAAGTGCTTTGTTGTTGTTAAAACAGACCTCCCCTCCCAAAATATGGACCTCATAGTTTTTAAATTTCCCCCCATGAGAAAAGACATTGCAGATGCATATAGAAAAGTCTCTTATTACTACAAAATAAGACAAATTTTTCACAGTATGTCAAGTGAGCAATAAAGCACAAGTAACCATAAAGTATTTGGCAACTTTTCTGCAGTTTGCTATACTTCTTTAACCAAGATATTTTTATGTGTGTGCAAATGAGCACATACATTATCCAACTTGTCATTAGCTTATCTAAAACTTGACATGGAATATAAATTGTTAATGATGTGCAAATAATATTGCAGGCACTGAGAACTGTCAAAAGTATACAGTAGGGCCAAAAGTCAGCACAAAAAGGTAAACGGGGAAACTTACAGTGGCTTTGCTGAATGTCATTCACTTGAATACCAGTCAAGCAATCTTTACATGGCAGTGAACAGGTGAAAGAGTAGAAAAAAATCTTCTTTCACAGCAGTACTGGAAGGGAAATAACTAAGTTTCCCTGAATGAATCCTGGAATAGTCAGTCATAGTCGCTCCTTCATGTCAGAAATCTTCAGATTCCCATGTCTTTGAGCACTACTGTAGGCAACTGGTCTCCAAGCAGGATATTGCACTCTAGTGCCATCCTCGATTTTACACTGCTTTGTGTAAGCAAGGTTTGGGGTTTTGTTGTTGGTTTGTTTTTTTTTTTTTTTTTGCTTTGTTTTGGTTTTTGTTCTGTGGGTTTTTTTTTTTTTTTTTAAATTAACTGCATGAGGAAGGATCTAATTAAGCACTGTTAAATATTTACATGCCCAGATCTGAAGAACAGCTGTTATAGGCCTAGGGACTACACCTCTAACAAGAGAGGAAGAAAACTGCACTCTGTAACACAAAGGTCTATCCCAGGGATAGAGGAGGGAGGGTGGGAGCTTCTTTCTTGTAACCCATTCTTATGTCACAACTTTTGCGATGAGCAGGGACATGATGGTTTCCACTTTGTGTAATGATGCAGAAACAGTTTCCATCTAAAGAAGGGAAAGGTCATCAAATGTCTCCCCACATCAGATGTACATGGGTATACAAGTCAGCCTGGCTACTCTGGAGACGTTGCAGTTTAAACACTACTTCTTGCTCAAAAGTGTATGAAATCCATGTCAGGCTCATCCTGGCTTCTGGCAGCTGCAAGGTAAATCAGAAGGTACCCTACTGAGGTTAATTGAGTTATTTATGATTTATACCAGTTGAAAGCAAAGCAAAAAATACAGTAACCTCTGTAGCCCACAGCTTATATACTCCGTGTAAATATGTGCGACTTTACAAGTTTATCCAACCTCCCTGTCTGAGGAAATATTTACTTGGTAAATAGCGTGTTTCAAAGTCACATTTCACATCCAGCACATGTTTATACTGAAGTACATTGTATTAACAACTCTTGGCACACCAGCCTCCTTCCACGTGCAACATCAATTCTCCAGCTAGCAAAGCTGCCCTGCTTCCTTGAGACTCTTAGGCTTTGCATCAATTTTATATCTCAGTGCTCTCTGACTGTGGCCTAACATACTGCAGAAGCTCATGCAGAACGCCAGCCACTTTTCAACCAAGAATGACATATATATATTCTGTATGAACAGTTTTCATTCAGTTTGCAGGAACTCTGGTTTGTAACGTGCACTGGCAATTCAGTGCTACTATGTGTTGTCTCCTAAACTATGGGACACTATTATTACTACTGAAAAAGTTGTTCATTAATCCTTTTTGAAAAAAAAAACCTCTTACTGGTGTGTGGTTTCATGTGGTACTCACTGGAGAAACAGAAAAGTGAGAACAAAGGACAAGGGTGAACAGCCAAACTAGGTGGCCTCAGGCCACGCTAACGATATGTGGAAAACGAAAATAACAAAAATAGAGACTTGAACTGCAGGTTAAATGAATTCAAACCCAAATTTCCACATTAAGGGAAACCAAGTCAACAAGAAATTTGTCCAAAATGTTGTTTTTGGAAAACCTGCTGATTCAGCAAGTTAGGATCTGTCAAATGATTGCTACACATAAATTCAGCTATTAACTTCCGAATTCTAAACTTTCTTTTTGTATTTGCTGCCCTTCATATACAGAAACATACAGCACATTGTTTCTGCTGCCTCCATGGAAGTGGACATGCTCAAAAAATTAGATTTAGTCAAGAGACAGGTTTAGGGCACAATGTTTAATTTTTATTTAGAACTAGAAATGTGCATCTTGAAATCTTAAGGTCATAGATTTGTCAAACAAGCATTTAAGAAAGGGGAACTTCAGACGTATCATGTAATGAACAGAGAAAAAATGTACATGTTGAAAATACAATGACATCTATTAATCCTCACAAGAAATCATGATCAGCCTATCACCTAAGTAATGTAAAGACTCATTTCAGTCCAGTTAACTTCAGAGAGCCAAAACCATAACTATTGCGCTTGCTGAAAAATTGGCAGAAAAGCGAATGACTAATGCTAAAATTTCCAAGGCTCCTGAAGACCTTAAGGATGTGCCAAGGCATGGAATACAACAGGACTCATGTACTTTTTCGTCCAGCCTTTAAAAATATCTCCAAAATACTTCAGTTAATAGAAGCAGTCTTGTGAAAACATGATCAAGACTACGTTTCTCACAAGGAGGGAGAGGAACGGACGTGATCAGGACTATTGGTAGTTCAGAAATAGGGAGGCGTCTTTAATATCATGGATATGATGCCTTACATCTGCTCTTACATTTGGAGTAATAAAGTTGCTAGAGAGACTGAGTTTCAGGAAGAACCTGCCAACCCTAGATGAAAAATTACAACAAAGAGCAACAACACACATTAAAGAAGAAGAGGGGGTTAAAAGCAGTTGGGAAAAACAAGGACCACTCCCCTCCATAATTGACATGTAAATTATTTAATTATTTTTTCAACATTTATCCCGGATTTCAGGGTGTACAAGTCCTTCTGAATTCAGACTTAGCTTTCACAAAGATTGACAGCATTATTAACTATTCAAAACAGCAAACCACAGCACTGATATCAGAACAGAGGGGAGTCCAAGCATGGCTGCTATTAGGCTTGGGCGATTAATTGGCCTTCTGTTCTTAAAAAAAAAAAAAAACCACAACAAAAACCCCCTCAAAAAACAACAAAAACAAACATCAGAGGAATAAAGCCCACATTATCTTGTTGGGTATTTTTTTGCTTTTGCAAAAGTGACCTTTAAAATTTATTAGCAAGACTCTTGATTAAATGTTCTGATTTACAGCCAGTGAAAACATAGAAAAGCAAGTGCTGTATCTTTGCTAGCATGAAAATGCCACAACTGCACTCATTTGTCAGTTTTCTGAGTCGCACCAATTATTAATAAAACACTTTAGGAAAAAAAAAAAGTCAATTGCATTAAGAAAACATTAAGGAAATGTTTGTCAGCACAGTAATGATCATCTTTAGAGATCAACAGAGGTGTGAGCTGGCAACCATTCCCCACACAGCCAATTTCAAATTCTGCAGAGGACACCAGGAGGAAGTATTCTGACCTTGTATGTTGGAGAGGAAAAATCTCTTAAATAAAGTACGGACTTACAAATGCTCACATTTGAACCCACAATGAAAATCTTCTGAAATTACAGAAATAAGAATGATGGCAATTCATGAAGTACTTCTGAAAAATATTTCACTCAGGAGAGGAAATGGGGGTGACATTCATGTAAGTAAATGCAAACACTTACAAAGCCCTAAGGCTGTAGCTGTATTGGGGGTGTGACTCATCTTAAGGTAAACATCTGAAGTAAATAAAGTAAATTATATTCTCAAACTGCCCACTCAAAGTATAAAAGGAGTGACTGTGAATAGCTAGCTGCAGACCTCTGTTTGTCAAGATGAATCACAGCATGGGTATCTACATTTTCCTAATAGTACTACTGCGGACAGGTAATTTATCCCTTAATCCCTTGTCCCTTCTCCCCTTGTAAATGTTGTATTTCCTACGTAGTTTTCTAGTTATAATTTGAGGAAGGCAATAACTGCTATAAGTCTGAAGTACCTACATCAAAACTGTCTGTAGTGGATTATATGTGCATGTATGGATCCCTGTATTCCTTGCTGCGAAGGCAAGGCTGCAACGGTATTCCATCTGATTATACGCACATCGTGAGAATGTCTAAAATATTGTCAAAAGCAGCTGCAATACTTTGAGCAACATCAACTACAGCTGCTGATTTTCATTCATCCAAAGAGCTACTAATAGTTTATGAACCATATATTGACGGACTCTCCTGCACTAGGAATTACAGGCTTCTCCAGTGGAACCATCATTTCCATTTGTTCACTCCATTGCCCACCTAGAACAAGTCCACGAGAAGTGATGTGGGATCAGTGCTAGACAAAGGGAGACGTAAATCAAACACCCAACTTGGGTGTTGCACTGAGACCTCATTTAAAGTGCAACAGGAGGAATAGTTAGAAGTCGGATTAATATAATACAAATGAAAGGAGCGTTACTGCACTAAATGTGACGTTTGAGAAATTGTACACTAAACAAATAGAGAAGGAAACAGAAGGCAGCCCAAACTGTTTTGCTGACTCTCACATGCACATACATTAAACTCTCAACAAAACAAACACTTTAATCATAATTATGCAGTAAAGCTGGCAATACAATTCTCAACCAGACTCCCTCCCCTTCCTTTCCCAACCTCTTCTGGTTGCACAAGCACTTCTGCAGCTGGCCAGCTGTTCACCACTTCACGTTGTCACGGGGAAAGAAGTATAATAAAATGGACAGACCTAAGAGTGTCAATGTTGCTGAACATGTTGGAAAAGGGCAAGCTTCCCTGCTTCTTATGTAGCAGAATTTTACAGAGAGTTAACCAACTGTCCAGGAGGGCAATAATAATTACTTGGGAAAATGATAATAGTATGGGTAGAAAAAGGACAGTGCAATGAACATTGAGTTGTCCAACTGCTGGCTGCTGTTTCTCACAGTGATTTGGAATCTCATCTCTCAGTAAGCAGTGGCATTATCTTCACAGTATGTCACAGTACTACTCAGGACGGTGTGTACTGCTGTGGTCAAAACCTGGGTCAAGAACCTCTGGCAGGACATTCTGCATTTGCCAGGATGCACCCACAGCTGCACAATCCTTTCCTTTTCCCTTCTCCCCCCCTCTAGTCATCGTGGTTATGAAGATAGCTTTGAAGAAGTGCACTGAGTGAGAGAAAGTAAATGCTACCCAAATGGCTTTCAGATGCAGCAGCCACCTCGTCTGTCACAATGACTTGTTCAACTATTGAACCTAAAAGGTGACAATTAAATATCAGCACAATCATTTACCTGCTGATCATTTAGCAGAAATATCAAGCCTATCCCACAATCCAAACTGCCTCCCACACAGTGCCAGGGAGAGAACTGAATATTGTGACAACACAACGGGAAGAACGGCTGTTTCTAGTCTGTACTCTCATCTTCCCCCCCTTTAAAAGATTAAATTAAAATTTTCCTTTCTTCTATGACTCCTAATGTGAAAAAAATTATTCAGATTTAAATAGAATATGAATTTAAAGTAGTACAGTTATTCTTGTGTAATTCCCTGTACTAGCCAAGAGTGCCTTTTCATATAGCTCAAGTTTAACTGGGCAAGCATATAAGATTAGCTTAAAAAGCTGCAGTTTCTAGGAATAAAAGCACCTAAAACAGTGTTACGGGAGCAATTTGACTGTAGTGATATAACCAGGGAACATGAAGTTTGGAAGGACATGAAGCGAGAAGCTACGTTCTACAAAAAGTGAATAATGACACAAGCAAGAGAGAAGACGTATCTCTGCCCTATGGTATATTGTATAAAACGGGATACAGAAGGACAGGATGCTTCTTTTACAAATCTCAGGCTGGGCTTTTCTCCCCAGGAGCAGGCAGAAGACGAGGGGGGCCTTCCAGGACCCCTCACCTGGCAGAAGGAAAGAGCTTCCCCAGTGCCTTCCTTCTCCTACCTCCTACTGCCCTCATCTCTGCAGCTCAGCTTCTTGCCAGCTCTGCAGAGACCCTCATAGAATCACAGAATGGTTTGGGTTGGAAAGGACCTTGGAGATCATCCAGTTCCACCCCCCTGCCACGGGCAGGGACACCTCCCACTGGCCCAGGTTGCTCAAAGCCTCATCCAGCCTGGCCTTGAACCCCTCCAGGGATGGGGCATCCACAGCTTCTCTGGGCAACCTGTTCCAGTGTCTCACCACCCACACAGGAAAACATTTCTTCCTAATGTCTAATCTAAATCTACCCTCTTTCAGCTTAAAACCATTACCCCTTGTCTTATCACAACAGTCCCTGGTAAAGAGCACCTCCCCATCTTTCCTGTAGGCCCCCTTTCTTTCTTCCAACCTTTTGTCAAGACCACACTCAGCACCCTGTGCACGTTGGCAGCCTATCACCACTTCTTTTGCTGACTGCATTTCTTCCTTGGGGGAAGCTGGGACCCCTGACGGGACCACTCCTCTTAAGGGGCAGGAGCAACAGGGATGGGTGGGAACAAAGCATATGAAGAAAAGCCTTCTAGGACTTGTGTAGGATGAGGACTAAGACACAAGATCTGTTCTTTTTTTATATCATTTAGCAGTTATCAAACATTTCAGGTTCTTTGACATTAAAACCAAATTCCGTGCCTGCACAGCTAGTAATGGTCACAACAGATGCCCAATACAGAAACCGAGGGCTCTCCTCTCAGCAAACCCTTACATTATTAGTGCTGCTTTTTCTATCATGTTCACTAAGAATACAAGCAGTTTTGATGCTTTGGCAAGGCTTCTGTAAGTACCAGGTACCTTATTTAATAACAAATGAAGGAGCAGTCTTAAGAAGTGTTTGACAGCAGGAAAAAAAGTGTTGTATTGTTTGTATCCACAGCTGCAAACGGAGATCTACCTGTGATCTGAGATAGCTGAGAGAATAAACAACGCCGACGTCAAATTCTTAGCCTTGAAACCTTCATAGCTCTGTTAAAGCTTTCTTTTTTAAATGCTATTTTTCCTACATATTTTTTTGACTTTCAAATGGAACACCACCACCACCCCTACCCTCCCCCAGTTCAGAGTTGTCATTGAAAGATGGTGTTACAGCTGTTGCATCTCACCAAATTCAAAACAGTCTGGGTAGAAGCAGTGAGAAAGAATTTATTTTTTTAATGCTCTGATACAACCCACTGATTGTGCCATCTGTCCAACACATGATGAAGAATCTCTAAACAGAGAATAGCTGTGGGGGACATAGTACAGTATTTGTAGATCTATGCTTGGTAAGAGATAAGAGCTTGTTTTAAAAAAGCAAATTCGGCTTCTTTGAATACAATATATTAGATATGCAGTATGTTTCTGGCATGAAGTGAGGAAAAAAAACCCAGCAGATCTGTCCAGATGGAGGGGGAGAAGTACAGCCAAAGGCATGACAAGAAAAAGGTGCTTCCTCCTGTGTGAAGACCATGTCAATGCAATCTGCCTATCACGAGCATAAAGGAAGATGCTGGGAGTCTTAAAGATGTCTTTCTGCAATGCAGGAAGTCACACAAAGGATAAAAAATACACAGCTCAAATTTTTTTTTTAAAACTGTGCTACTAAAAGTGACAGAGCTAAGTGCTTCAGCTAAGTATTTAATAGGATTGTAACAGCTACCTCCATAAATCTGTCCATACCAAATATCAATTACGTAGGGATCTGTCTCACTATAACAATTTCTCTAAATTGGCTCCTCAATGGTGCCTCTCCAATTATTTTTAGCAGTAAGGATAGTATATCTTTATCCTTTCGACTGGCATAAGACAACATATCTTCAAAGAGTTTGATATATTTATAGGTCATTTCACCTCACAAAAAACCTGTAGTTATTGCAGGAATTTTTACAGACTCAGGGAAACACAGCAGAGACCAGAGACAGGGAAACCATCTACCCGTTCAGCAGCTCTGCTCAAACCCCTCTTTGAAATCTCTCCAGTTGTCCTCAGCACTGACTGCTGCCACAGTGAAATGTCCGGGGCGATGCCCCAGCACCACAGCTCCCTGGGTACACAGCTGGATCCTTCACATGCCCCATAGGCGTGGAGCTGGCCAGAGGAGTAGCTTTTAGGCTGTGCAGACTGATGGTCTGTTCAGAGTTTTACTGCCGGCAGATCTCGTGGGCTTCATCTTCCCCCTTCTAAAAATGCATTGCATAAATCCCAATTCCTAGAGCTGACAAGAGCCTTTTTCAGCAGCACTACTGTTAAATCTGATGAGAACTGAGGCATTTTAAAGTCATTACATTGTTTAAGCACTTGCTTAAACAAAGTGAATTTTTCTTTCCTATATGTCTAAAGCCAAAACTACAACTGAAAATATTCAACGGCTCCACCCCCAGTTTAAATTACACAGAATTGGAAGTACAGCCCATGCAAACACTGTAGACTAAAGAACGAGTTAGCTGTCTATGGTTTGATTACAAGATCTTAAGAGTTTCACTTGAAAAGGCAAAAGGAGCTTGTAAATTCTGCAATTTTCCCAATTTGCCTAAAAGTCAACAGTTTGCATTCTACACAGTGAGAAAATGTGCAAGATCAAAATGCCGCAAGTACAAGAACTCAACAAGTTAAGAATGATCCATTTCTGTGCTGGAGGGATCTACAGGCTATTAACACAACCATCCGGTCAACTTACTAAATTCAGTTTTAATTACCAGTGCAAAACCAGTCAGTGCCTTCAGACTTCATTGCTCTGGGCACCATACAAACAAAAACCACATGATCGCCCCAATCCTGAAAAAACTACCAGTCAAAGGAACAAGACAGCAAGAAGATGGGAAGAGAAGCAAACCAACAGAATTCATTCTTTTGCCACAGTTACACAGCACATCCAGTGACCCAGCCAGGAATAACACTGGCACCGTTAGCTTTTGTGCAGAAATTTTAATCAGGAGATGCTGCAGCGCTTCAGGGACATCAGTGGCATCACTCCTGTTTCTGAAGTGGGGAAAATGAAGCACAGAGAAGTATGATTGGAGTGGCCCTGGGTTACCCAGCAAAATGTGAGAAAATGCTCGAGTCTAATGATTCCTAGCACAGTTCCCCATCCGCTGGACTATGATGTCTCTAATCGAAAACATAATTGAAGCCTTTAATGGAGTATAATTAAAAAGTCTTTTTCTTATGAGGTCAAATCCAGACAGAATATTGGAACAACTTTCCAGAACATAGGCAGTGGATATTCATTGCAACAGATATTCACGCTGGCATCAGATCATAAAAATCAGAGAAGTGCTGAACAGTTTGTACATAATGAAACCTTGTCCTCCTCAATTTCATAACTCTGTGAGAGGCATAGGGAAAACCCACTGTTGAAGAGAGTGCTGCTTAAAAGGGAAGGGTCCTCCACAACTCATAATAAATATGAAGAATTATCAGAGCTTTTCCCCGAGATGACAGAGCCACCCAGCAATTTGTAAGCCTCCAGTTGGCTAATTCTGACCATAAGTCCTTCCTCCTGCTTCAGACTGCAGAGCTGCACCACAAATTGCTCATCAGTATCATTAGTAAGGGGAGCTATTTCTTTGAGGGTGCATACGTGAAACTGTGTAGTGACAACCATAATAAAACCAGATTAAACAGTAGAGGTGTCAGTTAAAAAATTAAAAAAAAAAAGTAGGGCTGATTTAACTTATGAAACAATAACCTTCAATATAACCTAATCCAGATGCTGCCTTTTTTCAATGCAGCTATAAAAGAGGGGAAAAAAAAAATTTCAATACCTTAAAAAGGATTTCCTGGGTTTAAAAACATTTTGTCACAAAGGTGAACCTAAAGAAAAACTAGCATCTACCCAAATACAAGTGAAAATACACCTGTCTACTTCTAGACCAGCCTGACATCTCTGCCCCTCTCCCCTACACACCGAGAGAAAGGGTTTAGGTTCTCTAGTTAACTAAAGATGCGGTCTAATTTCAGAACTGATTGATAGTTCATCTTTAAAACACCTAATGAACCAGCTGTGGTGCCATCCTTTCCGGGGACCCCTCTCACCTCCCAAATCTCCATTCCTCCTGAAGACTGAGGCTCTGCAGCTGTTTGCTTATTTTTTCTGTAAAACTACTTTTAACAGTCCTCCCACTACACTGCATAGTTTGAGTTTATGTTAAATCTGTCACTGAGACTGGCTGTAAGTTATTTAAGCACTTCTGATTTATGACTGATGATGCCGAAGGAAATTAAAATAAAAAAGGTTTAGGAAAGAAACTGTATTTACCTAACATTAGAAGTTGCTTTAAATACATATTTTGGGTTTTAGGCAAACAACAGCCTTAAGTCTTGATTCTAGGAGAAGGAAAATCTTAGGAAAATAACAAGGAACTAACTTGATGTGAATGCAAAGTTATAATGGAACACTAAAACACATTCTGTTTCTCTGGAAGTACCAGATTTTTCTCAAAATTGCTCATAAAATAACAGCAACAATACAATGTACTTGGAGTTTCTTCTCATCTTAGGATTTCAGTGTGCTTTTATAATCACTAATCAATTAAACTTCAAAAGCTCCTTTGAGATATAATAGGGAAGCATTGTTATACCTATTAAACACATATAAACCAGAATTACGATGTTTAATTATATTCTGAGTTGTTTCTTTTAAATTGATTTTCCTCTATAAAAGAAGACACTGCTTGTCTACTACTTTTAGAGCAGGTTTTTATGAATTCAGTTTTTAATAGGCAACATTTCACCGCACCTATGTTTACACATGCATTTACTCATTTAGAGCTTAAAAATACACAGCCTACCCCAAACTGGTAACGTTCTGTACAAACGGTTTGTGAGACAAACAAGCCTTCAACCAGTACTAGAAGTAATGACGGGAAAGGAGACAGCGATCTCACCAGAAGTTTCTTTTTCCTGGTTTGTAATTTGGTAACTTCCCAACCAAAGTCAAAGGTAAGAACAAAGCCCCTCTAATCTAGGCAGTTCTAACAGAGCTAGGATATTTCCCCCAGCAAATATTGTCCTAACCCCTAAAGACTGACTATATACATGGAAACACAAAATATGTTCCAAGAAGTCAACTATGGATGGTTCCATTACTCAAATAAATTATCCACTCTTCTGGATCTTCCACCATCCTCAGATATCAGGAGCATCAGTAATGGCATGTATGTGCTGTGGACATCATGTGTTGGATGTTATTATGCCGTATGCAGCCAAGGACAAGGCAATCAGGTGGGATTACATGCTCCTGCCCAGGCACCCACTTGGAAGAAACACAGCACAGCCACACACAACCAGTGCTGAACAAAACCCAACACCATCTCAGCCCGATGTGCTCCAAAGTGAAACTGGGCATTGCAGAAAGCAGCACTTTCTCATCAGTTTTTGATTTAGTGCCGTTCAGTTTTGCTGAGCATTCCCCGCTGGCTCCCGAGTCTGCATTTCATCCAAGTTCCAGAAGAAGGGGATGTATTTAGTAATTATCTGACTGCAATAACCAATTGCTAAGTCTTTCAAGAGCATACAGAATAATGAATATGTATGCGTTCCAAAACTCAAACATGAAGGCAATACAATCCTACTAATAATTAGCTTTGCTTTGATAAAAAAATGTCATCTGATTGTATCGGGCAACCTGCATCAGTTACACACAAGAGGATTTGATTTGTCGCTTTCAGTTGTTCAAGAAGCAAGTTCTGTATGGAGAAGAACCTGCTTTGCTTTGCCTCTGAGACTACGCAGTTCCCATGTAATTATCACTGTGATTGTCCCTCCCAGCCACATTAGTGACAGTGGAGACTCAAGTGTCATCTCCAGGCTATGGCAGCAACTGTATATTTGAATCAGCCTCTACTAGCTCCAGTGAACAAGATTTGACAAGGCAGAAGGTCTAAACTACTAAGTACCGTAATTTAATGCATTTTTCTTTCCAAGACAAAACACTGCATTTTCAAGAAACAGGATGATTTTTCTTCTTCTGAAGCAATATAATCAGCAGCTTGGAAATTTCCTGCTAGTACTGTATGCTAGCTGAACCACTGATTAGGGGGCAGGAGCTTCTGCATCATCTCTTCCCATCAATTTCTTTTGTGAAAAAGCACTTATTTCACATCATTCATTACATATCACTCTTCCAACAGGGGCAACTCGATTCCTGAAATCCAAGATTTTTCACCATCCTGCTGAGCACAGCACTGCCACTGCTCACCAAAACGGACCCGCTGTGTCCCTACCCTTCCGTGAGGTCCAGGACACGAAACTGAGAACCAGGCATGTTTGTAAACTTCCAAGGGATGGGCTATTTCTTTTCCAATATAATATTATACCCAAATGGTAGGGAGACAGAGTAATTCAGGCTACAGAAGCATAAAGAAGCAGCAAATATGGGATGTGGATGGTGCAACTCATGCAATATGAAATAACATTGCAAAAGGCAAAGTTACACCAGAAGCACCACTTTTGGACTAGAGGCTGTACCTGCTCGATGTCAATCACTGCTCTACTGGTCACCTAGGATCATTTAGTATTTACCCTCAGGGGCTTAGGTTTGGGGAATAAGCTTTCTGTCAGAGTTAGGAGGTGCAACCAAAAAAAATAGGTATGAGATGTTTCAAAACAAAATTTAACATTAATTCCCCTAAAGGCAGATTCCTCTGATTACCATATAATGAAGGGCCTCTGATAATCTGAGTCCACTATCCTATATATATAGGTATATAAAAAAAGTCCTGTCTACACTTATAGCCATGCCTTCATCCGCAGGAGACCTTTTTTTTTGTCTGTTTTTTTGTCTTTTCCTTTCTTTTCCTGTCTTTTCTTCTAGAGAGCTGACTGCAGAGGTTCCAGACCCAAGAGACACAAAAACCCAAATGAAAAAACCCTGCAAAACTAACTAACATCCATAGTACTTAACTTCTGCATATGGGAAGAATTTACCACCCTTTGCTGGATATTCAAATACTTTCTACATTAGCTCTGCAATGCTTTAGTCAAAGTATCTGACTGAAAAATCAGACTGAAGAGAAGGTTTTCTTTTGCATGGTGATGGCTCGATGTATGGATGTGAAGGATATCATCCACCTGATGTTCCTTGGAAGCAAGGTGCTAAGATACCTGGATCTTTTTAAAAGATGTGAAAAATAACACATTCTTTCCTATAGCATAAGTCAATTACCTTTCTAAATTTGAAGTTGAAATATTTTACGGATTTCGATGTGAACTCACAACAAGGCAGTTCAAGACAAACAGGTTCTTGAAATTTTGATTATTACACAACAGGCCAACGATCACAAGAACAACCAATCAAGCTGCAAATTACAACATCAGATGAAACTCCCAAAGCTGCATTTCTTCCAGCATAAAATATAACCCGTCGTTGTATTTTGTTACTACGATGTGCAAATACATTTCACTCACCTTCCTTTCCCATCACCCTGTCTATAAATGTTATGTAGTAGCATAAAAGCCACAGAGTTAGAACAGCTGTGGTAAGAATTCTACAACCTTCTGCTCCTGCCAGCTGCTACTATATCTGCATCAAAATAAAGAAACGTTACAGCCTTTAAAAAGCACCATCAAGTGGCTATTACACTGTAGTTTTACCCTTCAAGTCAGTGATGCAATGCCAAGAAGGCACCCATGGAACATCTAATCTGCAGTTTCAGTCCTGAAACCGATTTACGTAAAAACTACAACTCTAAAAGCAACCCAGGTTAGACAGAAGCCTTCTTCATGGCTATATCCTGCCCCAAAGCCTTTCCTCTGAGCCAGCAGAGATTCTATACATCAGAGAAGATACAAATGGGCTGAATTTGTACAGAACTCAATGTAATGATTTCTCAAAGAGGGCTTAAGGAAAGCAGTAAAGAGTTTCCACCTGTCAGGTGAGCTGCTGTGAATGCACTTTCGGTCAGTAACCGCTGCTTAAGAAGAGTATTTAAAGAAAGATAGGACACTGACACAGCAGCCTCAGGCAATGGTCCATAACGGGTAGTTAGGAAAGAACTTGAAAGACAGGGCAATAGGGAGGGTGTTTTCCAAAGCTCACTCTTCCTCAAAGGACCTGTAGCTTCAGGATTTCTTCTTGAGGTGGAGACTGTATCACTGTGTTTACTGGATAGTTCTTCCTTATTTGTCAAGTTTTTTTTTTGTTTGTTTTGGTTTTTTTTTTTTTTTTTCCTGAATCCATTTATATCCGCGGTCCACACAGCATCCTGCAGCAATGAGTTCCACAGCCCTGCTCTGCCTTGCATGATGGAGTCTGGCCAGGCATTGCTTGCTTGAGGGAGAAAAGACTTGAATCAAAGGAGTCATAGGGCTAAAATTCCCTCTAATAATCCCTGACCCAAGATAACTTCAGTTCTTGGGCAGTGAGTTAGCTCAAAGGTTACTCAAGTATACCCAGGTGACACTGACACTCACACTGACAACTAACGGTTAAAGGGCTGTTGAAGTGGAGACCAAATACTACACTTGAGTTGTTAGGAAACTGAATTTAACTCCATTTTCACATCTACATGACCTCTTTACGTTCAAGGATAGACACATACAAAATGACCAACAGTTAACCATATGTTCTAAGAGAAAGGCAGCATCTCTAAATATAATTTTACTAGGTACACTTTGAAAATAGTAATTATGTACAACAATATTAAAAAATATTAAAAAAATACTAAACATCAAACAATGAATTCCTTTGTCTTAATTTCCTTCTGTCAGGATAAAAAACAATCCCAAAGCCCAGGATACTAGGATTCCTACCTTTTGATTAGTTTCACTTACAATGTCAGACCAGACAAATGCTCTGTGACTCAGTTTCCTGAATGAAGAGATTTGGAATTAAGCAGTTTCTCACAACAAAAATGTTTTCAAGGTAAGGTAATGCGCTTACTTGTGGTAAAGTGCCTATACAGATTGCTGATGGCAGGTGCAATCTAAGTGCAAGGAATTATTTCCTTATGTTTCTCTACTTCCTCCTCTGCGAAGGAGGGAACTTGTCATTCTTCCTTTTATTAGCAAATGCAGCTGGGAGCTAAATACGCTGGTGACTGATTTGGTGGTGTTTATGCAAGTAAGCAGCAAGAAACACTAAATCAGAGCATCAACAAATCTTAGGCTAAATGTGCAGATGAAAACCTAACACTGAAAAATGAATGTTCCTGAAATCAGTATTCAGTTGGTAAAGATGCCCATTTTATTTTTCCGGCTTAATTTTCAAATAATTTCAGTGCTAAAGCATCACTGCAGGTGGCACAGGGGAAAAAATACTGAAATAGTTATTTTCCCCAAATTTAGAAACTATGTGTTTTGAAGTTCTGTTTGGCTAAGGAAATTACAGAACTCGCAGACCAGCTAAGTAGTTAAACACATACAGAATACCTTTTCTTCAGTGGAGCAGAAAAATGTATTTAGCCGAGCTGTTTTGCATGGCACCTCCAATTCCTCCCTTCTCAATTCTCTCCGACATCTGTGCTGCTAGTCCAAGGGTAACAATCCCATCAGGGTGGCTCCACAAAGGTTAATGCAGACAACAGCCTGGCAGCATTTGATGTGTAAGTAAACAGGACTACTCTATCACTTGCATCTAACGGGTCAACAAAACAGAACCTAACTCTCTTTTCTACAGGCCCAAGGGCAGGCACACGACAGAAAAGCAAGCAAGTTCACTGTCAGTTCTACAATGCCATCGGAAAAATAACAGACAGATTTCAGCACTGCAGGTGAAGTGATGTAAAGGAACAGGGCAGGGAGTAGAGGCTGCTAATGACCTGGGGCTTTTCTTTGGTAATACCCTGCTTATTTTTTCCTCAGTGAATAAGTACAATTTATGTAGAATGAAGACTTAGCCTGTAATTTAATTACCACAGGTTACTTTTTGCATTGTATGATACACGAAGAGCTGATATTAAACTCAAGCTGCTGCAATAAAACTACCAAATGTTGCTACTGTGATTAATAATCAGCAAATGGCAGGTGACAAATCAAATAGAATTATAGCGTCATTCAGATTATACGAACCTATTATCCCACCCCGCTGTTCTAGGGACATCCTTGCTTGTCACCTCATTCCCATCAACTTCCAATTATACAAACATACTTGTTCTGTCCCAAATGGCTCTTACAGTGGAGGTGTGTGACATTCACTCCCGTGGCATTGCAAATGTCTTTTAGACCTTAATGATCTATATGGCAGAAGAAAGTCACAGAAGTTTACGTTAGCTTGGGGAGTCAGAACACTGGAAAGCTGAGAATTATGGCGGGAGCTGTGAGAAGCCATAGAAGAATGAAGAGGAATGGTGTCTTCTTCTTTTGGATCAGTGGGTGTTCCCCACCCAAAGCCATCATTCAACAGTTCTCAGCTCCCCCATCTGCACTTTCAAGCTCTCTCCTAGTAACCCACATTCCCAGCTTGTATTCAGACCCTGAATGTCAGCTGGAAGAAGGTTGGTGCTCAGCTCATTGACACCAACGGCAAAGTTCACCAGTTACTCAGCTAACAGCTCCGTGGTTTTCCCAGCCTCCTCCTAAAAATATTACACTTTGAATTCATATTTGATACATCATCATTTTGCCTACAGGCTCTGTCCTTGCTGAGGAATAAAGTGTTTACAACGGTATCTAATGATAAACATATAAAGCCATCATCAATCATTCGTCAGTTACAATTACCATTTGCATCCATTTATCTAATCACAGTCTGCAGTAACTGCCACATTTAAGCACTTCAAAACCACTTTAAAGATGGAAATGTTGAGGATAACTACTGCATAATTACCTTCACATTTTGTAGCACTCTGGTAACTCATATTTCTGTCCCCTTTTCAGGTTTAATGTATATGAAATAAAGAGGAATGATTATTTACAGACACCCCCACTCACCTACATGCTCACATGTACTGATTGTGACAACGCAGGTGAGAAATGGCAGTCAGTCTCGTAAACTCTGCAACCTCAGCTGTCTCAGACACTCAGCCTCCTGGTCTGTCTCTGCTGCTACTTTCAATACATCAAATTTCACATCTAACTATACAACGATACTCTTTTTTCCCCTCCTTCTTCTCCTCCTGACAGAAAATTATATTATCTCTGTCCTGGATGTCAGAATTCATTCTCAGCCCTTCTCATTTCTCTTTTTCAACCCCACTAATTTGAAAAAGCCAAACAGTGGGTCCTGAGCTAGTTAACAGCTTAAAGGTCAGCTAACTTCCAACATTCAGAAGCTAGCCAAGAGAGGACAGACAACAGTTTGTTCTGCAGTGACTACAATAACTTAATTTTCTGTATTACATAAATAATGGATTCCTGAGAGTGGAACGAGTGATATTTCTGTGTTCTTTCAGCTTTTCTGCCTCGAAAAAAAAAAAAAATTACAATATGCAAGCTTTCTGCACCAAAATTAACATTTGTCTGGAGAGCATTCTGAAGATTTGGAGGATTGAATCCAACCCTTCCTGCAATGCCAATACTGTAATTTCAACCAGCGAGCCATGCAAACACACAACTGCTACCGAGCAGTTCTCTCTACAGCACGTGCTTAGGCGACAACACGACAGGACACCCTCCCCTTCTCCCCCACATTAAAACTGACTCTTAACAGACAGGACAGTTGACAGGGTGCGTTACTGTACCTAATGTTCACAACATGATCTCTGATGGACTTTCTCTTGTCCCTTCCCTCCTTTTTCCACCTCTGTGTGCCTGTCAGACTGCTGTAGCAAGCCATGTGCCTGCTAGGAAAGTGAGCTGCAGTTGCAGCATTTCTAGAAATAGTTGCATTAAAAAAAAAAAAGAAAAAAAAGAAAACCAACCAAACAAAAAAAACCCCATAAAATTGAAGTGCAGGCTGCACAACCTATTCTGTAGATGGCACTGCATGTTAAACAATGATTTTCTTCTCTTTCTACAGTACAATTTCTGAAGATAATAACCCATGTGCAGCCTCTAACGCATACAGAATATGCATTTATTTAAAATCAGGAATCATTCAATGGTGTTAACTTCCAACTGTAACTCCAGAAGTCATCTCTCATTCACAGTTAATTACGCTTATCCCTGTAGTACGTGACTACCGTGCAGGACAGGGTGCACCGTATGGACCCGCTGTAGTAGACAGTCCCTGCCCCAGTGAGTGAACCAGACAAACAGTGGAAGAGAGGCAGTACGCTAATGAGAGCTAATGATATGTTCCAGCCCTACTGTTGCATCCCCAGCCTGGTGTGCTACTCACTGGGGCAGCAAGTGGTGCTGTGTCATGGTCGTGATTAAGATTTTTGTTTTGGTTTGGGGTTTTTTTGTAGCTTTGTTTTGTTTTGGGGGTTTTCTGTTTGTGATTTTTTTTTTTTTTTAAAGACTGCATTTTTAGTAACTCTTGAAGGATTTGTTGAAAATGGCATCAGAGGAGGCAGACCACAAAACTGGCAGAGAAATCAGGAAACACAGGTGTAAAATCAGGACTGACAAACATCTAGGGAATCATTATCCTGGGAAGTTAGAGAATGGAAACGTTGCATTTCACAAAGTGAGTAAAATTCTTCCGAGGCGATTTCAGCTGGGACACTAAAGTAATTGTGGAGGCATTAAAAGGAACACAAGCTAATCTAAAGATTCACTGACAACAATGTTTACTTGAGATATTTGGGATGTAAAATTAATTACCAGGCAGGAGAACTCTCAAAAATCCAAGACAAGTCTTAAGTTAACCCACACAGGGTTAACAAAAGGCAGCAGCAAAGAGAAAGCGGCATGCACAAGCTCTGAAGAACCAACCAACCTTCCAACCATACATTGCAAATGAGCAATATAAATCTCTCCATAAGCTCACAACAGAAAGCTGTCTTTCAGAGTATTGCCAGCTTTTGTTGATACGGACTTGCCAAAAAAAAACAGTTTGCAGGGTTTTGGAATGTCAAAAGGTAAACAGAGCAACCCTTCATATTTTAAAACAAAAAGGGAACAATACTTGATTATTGCAGTACACGTAAGATTTACGTTGATGTTCATACATTCCAGCCCTCAACATGATGTGTAAAGTTTTCCCTGTTCCCTAGTGAGTGCCTTGCATTGGCTGCATACACGGTTTTAACGTGGATTGAAAATCTTGCTTTACATATAACAAACAAAACCACAAAATATGGTAAAATTTTAGCACTAAAAAAAAATAAATTCAGATCCATTTTGGTTGATTCACTCTATCCAGGGCATTCTGTTCTCTTACAACTATGCAGACATGTACCATGTTCTAATGCTTTTGGCTATTTTAATGACAACTTTATGATTGTTTTAAAATTCTGGTAGGTATTCCAGAACCCTTTTTTCCAGAATCCTCATATGAAAAATTTACTTGATGAATGGACCTGACAGCTGTATTGGTAGGAAACCACATCTGTTGAACTACAGGTAAAGAAGCCAGAAATATTTGAAAGTCATTTGACTTACCATGCCTTCATACTTTGCCCAGACATTCAACGGTAAAATCAGGAGGAAGTAATGTAAATTACTACAGCCAACCAGCAATACATAAAAAATGTGCAGAGCTAGAAAAGGGAACTTTGTAACATTGCTGAGTAAGAAGAGATATTCAAACAGGAACCAGCACTGACAGCTGACCCTGGAGACTGAGATTAAAGTCACTATCACCTTATTTTACATACAGAAAAGCCATTTCAGGCATTTTTGAAGGTTATATCTCCCGCTGCAGAGTTGGGCTTGTAGTAAGTACTTCTGCACATGTTTAACATTACCCGCTGAATAATCCCTTTATATTCCATGGAACTAGTCACACGTATGGAAATACATGGATGCCTACATCTTCTCATGAATTGACGGGCTTAAGTTACCCTAGTTCAGTGAAAGAAAGGACAGAGGCACCTCCAGATTAACATACTGATATTAAAGTGAACGTGCAATTCTCCCATTAATTCCACAAGCTCGGTATTAAGCTCCAATGTTTTCATAAAACATGAATTCTTCAACATACTTTGGATATACAGACCACAGGATGGCAAGGTGTTTCACAATGATTACATGGGGATAAATTTGGAAGAGGTACTTTGTGTGTACCAAAGCTATTTATAAATTGTCCAGGTCAACTGAAGCCTGTCTTGTTAAAACCTCTCAAATTGTATAATGAATTGTTCCATGTCGGACACATTTGACTCAGCTTACATATGTTTTAGATAACATGTTAAAAATTAAAGCTATTCCATTCTGTATTATAGAACAAAAGATGAAATAGATAGGAAGAAGGCAAGGAATAATTAATTATTCTTTGAGTGGGAGAGAGGGTTGCCTAAATGTATTTGGATTAAAACTAAAGTTTGACGTGTAAAATGAATGGAAAACTGACCATGCTTCAGCTTCAACTGACTAGACCCAGCAGACTGTCTACAGTATCAAATCACGTAATTATTATTAAATGATGATTGGAAATATAATACCTGTTAAAAACCAGAATGTTAACATTTAAGCTATCATCATCGAATTTCCAGATACATGAAGGAAATGCTCTGAAGAACACCAATTCATTCACGCCACAGCTTTTAATTCTACATTGAGATTTTAAATACGCTAAGCCAGATTCATTATATCAAAGCTCTCTGTAACTGTGTTTTGCCTTTTTTTTTCCTGTATCAATGCTTTATAAAATGGAAAAAATCCCCTGATATTTCTCTTTATAACTTGCTTTTTTTCCCCTGATATTTCTCTTTATAACTTGCTTTTTTCCCCAGTTTGTTTTTATAAGCAAAACAAACCCTATCTTTCTCTCCAACTCCTCTGCTTTAAATCAAGAAGCAAGCTCCTGATGAGTGTTCATGCAGCTGATTAGAAAATTGTCTTATAAACAGCATCATTAAGTAGGATGCCAATCAGCAGTGATACAGTGGTATTGCTGGTGCCTGTATAAATTACAGAGTTATGCCCTACGCTTGGGAAACCTAAACGTGCAATTCTGAGATTTCTTATTGGCAATTAGATTATAAATGCTGTGTTCTAATACTTAACAGCATGAGAATATATTTATCATATGCTCTATCTGCAGAATACAGAAAGCAAAAAAAAAAATTCTAATTGGAGCAGACTTTCTGAAGAAGCTGTTATGAAGGAACCCCCAACACTGAAAGCTTATAAAAGAGGAACCTTTTTTTAGGTTTTTCAGGAGTGATGCCATAGGAAAGCCACACCGATTGTAAGTTCTCTTGACATCCATTCCACCCCCATTTATTTGGATTTACTATTTGTCTTATGACATGTACCACCACCCACTTAAAATATACTAAAAATATCTGGACTCTTTTGAAAGCTTTCATTGGTTTTATCAATATTTTCTTATTAAATACAAAGGAAATGCTTCAAAATGTAGGTAACGCAGGAAACTCAGCTACCAAATACTGACCTTGACCTGTATTGATACAATGGGACATGCTACAGACAGTTACCCGTTAATAAGTACATGGACCCACGTTCACTTGGATGTAACACACGTGGAAGATGACTCTTAAGAAATGCAAATGCTGCAAAGTCATGGACTTGAAAGCTATGGGATGCCAGAATTAAAGTTTGCCCGTGAAATTTTAATTCAGGTTCTTTAGCTTTCATCCTTTAATTATACAGTCACATTAACCAAGCAAGCCAGACTCTTTCAGTAGTGTTCTCTTAACCGACACACTTTGAGCCTTGATCCATCAGAGGGCTTTATGCCTTATTTACTGCATAGATTTAAACTGTATTGAATGCATGCATATTAAATTCCTCATGGCCTTCTGTATGTTGCTCATTACAACAGAATTGATAATGTCATTGCACCTGTTAAACTGTTCCAGAGCAAAGACACAGACACACTAATGTTCAAAGCGGGTATCTTAAAGATGATACCATAGCTTGGATTTTGGTGTGTCCTGTGCTTTCCAGGATTAAGGCAGAGGTCTCAGGAATGTCACAGTGCTGAAAGCTCAGCTCAAGTGCTAAGAGAAATGATGGCTAACTTGCAGGTAGCTAAAATACTTGCATACAGTAAAAACTCCAGACAATCAACTGCCTGAACCACAAGAAAATTTAATGTTTTATCAGTGCTGCACCTTATTCCTCCCAGGCATCTCAGTTTCTGGGGAGAGGCTGAGGTTGTACACATCTGCACCTTCAAGGATGGTTCTACATTCATTCCCAGGGAATACACCTGGGACACTGAATGATGCCGGTGTCCTGAATCTATAAGCATCATAACATCCCAAACCAGTACTTAATTTTATTTTTCTGTTTCTGGTTTCCCCTAATTTCAGAGTCTTGAACTGGTAGCCATAGGAGTGCAAGTAAAGAGTTTTCCTTCTTTTTTTTTAAATCAAATGTCTAATGCCATCTTTTGCCATTGGATCGGTACCCAGGCAGATCCTGGGGACAGGCCTATACCACTTGAGCTGATCAGTTTACTGACAGTACAAGTAGGTTATTATGGTTGGACAGCAGTGGAAAATGAGAGAGATTGCTTAACAGCAAAGAAATAACAAGAAAGACTGAGACTTCAGGTCTCAATTCAGTGTCAGCTGTCTACTCAAAACACCTCTGTTCTCATTTTCTCAATCTCTGTATTCATATCTTCCCATGTTTTGATGTTACCTGCCCTTTCTTCTCTCCAAACATGCTTCTAATCCCAAACACATTCTCCCCACATCCCAGTTTTGCCACTCTCTCTCTCCTTTTTTTCATTCCCTTCCTGATGTTGCCCTGGCTCTCCCATGTGTATTTCCTGCCCAAATGAAGCCACAGCTGCTTCTATGGCAAGACATGCATTCATCCATCAGAAATTTGTATTTTCCAACTCACCTGAAAACAACAGATTTGCTTAGTGGTCTGTAATTGGTATGTACATCTAAAATTAATAGTTCCAGAGCACAATCGCTACAGTCAGTTGTTAATGGCTTATAAATTACAGATCAGGATGCCATAAACAACTTAGAAGCATACAACAAGTCAATGACGACATCCACCAGACTTCTGTCCTCTCCAGTACTTCATACAACAGCAAGGGAAAAACCTATCTCTTCTTTTCCACAAACATCTAGAGGCAAAATTGGGGAAGGGTAGGTCCCTCTTAGATACAACATGAAAACTGTTTACAAAGGGAGCAGCGAATGAAGAACTGAGACACCACAGAGGGAATAACCAGAACTGTTTGCCATTAAGGTACAGGAATAGATCACTGCAGATCTATTATAAATATATAGATATAAAATAATTTGCCTCGGTGCCATGTTTTTGAGGAGAAGAGAAATCACATACACCAGAAGGTACTAAAGAATAAACAGAATTAAAAGGTCCGTAAAGAAATTGGAAAGGAGGAGTCAATTTTTTAACGGTAACATCTACCTACTTGAACAACCCCCAAAAATCTAAATACTACACCTGTTCATTAACTGAGCCACCACAGACAAACACATCTCATTTTTTAACTCTGGGACACTCTAGCCAGACACGATTGATTTGTCTTCCTACTGATCCTTGCCCTTTTGTGGTTCTGCAGAGACATTGGGAACTGGCAATAAGTCATCACATGCCTCAGAGAGCTTTCTTGGTTTTGGAAATCTCTTGGCAGCGTGACATTTACATTTATTATGTCTGATTCTGGGCATTTAAATATGAAAACAATTAAAGTATATTTGCAAGGGATATGACAAATGAGCAGTTGTACTCTGGCCAATTTTTCACTGACTTTCATTCCAGTACACTATTATGTTTCAGCTTTGCTTCTGCTATTGCCTAAATGAGATGACTTCCCAGTATCCATATGGGCAAGTTAACGATGAGAATGCCTTTAGGGTCAAATGTCTTTAGTAGAAACCCAAAGGTCTCTTTCTTGGACAAATTCTGTTCCCACACCCACTGATGAAAATTCAGGGCCACCACTGAAATCCACAGATTTACTTTGGACCCCCACAATCTAAATGGCAGCTCTCTTTTCCCCAGAAAGGTGCTTTGTCTTTACAACACATACCCTTCAGTAGCAGCAGGCTGCTTTTTGATTTTCATGTGTCTTTAGTATTCTCCCCAATTTACTGCCACCAGAGAGCTGAGGATTATCTACACCAAAGCTGGGCTGAAGCAGAGCACCTATTTCCTCACACCTCCAGGTTACATTTCCATGAGCAGATGGAGGGACTGAAGTAACACAGGGGATGCAAGGGAAAGAACAGCATTCTGCTCTCTTGACAACCCTCTCACCTCTGTATTAATAGTGAAATTAGTTTCCGCAGTTGCAATGTGCCATGGCAACCTAGCTAGACATAAATGTCTCCAGTTTACTTCAGGATGGTCTTTTTTACGTTGTGGAGAGCCATCCACTCTGTGCACAGCTGTGCTGGAGAAGTCTCTCTGAGATTTTTTTATTCTACCTCTTTCTGGCAATTACTGCCTATTACTACTGTATGGAAGAATCATATATACACTCCCTATGTCCCAGTAACGATGGCCATCCAGCTGGGCTAAACTTACCACTGGAAGTGGTTTGAACTAGTTGAGAACCAAGGTACTCACATGAATCTTTCTCTAAGTGGAGTCCTACAGCAGTAACATTGCCCCAACAGTGTGATCTGGAAGAGTGTTATCTGTTTATCACCTTAAAGCAGCCTTTCCAAACTGAATGCCAGGACTCTGCTACCCTGCTAAAGAAGATCTGGAACCAAATCTCCCTCCACCTAATCCCCAAAATTCATTGAAATATATGGAAATGGACTGAACGCATGACCTCAAATTCCTATTTCAAGCCCCTTCACCAAGTTTGACTGAGTTTTCAAGCTGCTGTTAAGGAAAAAATGCAAATACAGCACAACTGAGATCTGTGTTCATCAGTCCTTTAACATACGCCAAATGGTCTTTTTGGTTCAAAATCATTTCATGCAATGCTAAGCAATATCCTCATTGTTGCTTTCGCTGACTTGCAGTAAACCAGTGGGATGCCAGGCTGCCACCATCAGAACATCTGCTTTATTGGGAAAGTATTTCAGCAGGCCTTGCCTTGTAATAAATGATGTGACCCTGGAAGGCAGACAGCAGCACTCGTGCAGGCAAATAGCTCACCAAAGGTCAAAACCACCCGAAGCTTTGGGAGCATCAGTTCTGTCACCCCGCCCTACCCAAGGTCTTAGAGCTGGAATGAATATGGGAAAAAATACATCACTGAAGCTCTGAAGATAGATCCGAGTTGATGGACTGGGAGTCTTCTACCAATGAAGAACATGAGAAGGGAAGGAAGGCAAGGAAAGCAGAGGAGAATAGAATCCAGCTGTGAAGCTTTTTACTCTGCCACTGAAAAAAGAGCAACTCCCAGGAATGCTGCTTAGTTTGCCTCAGTCAGAATGAACTGGGGCAGAAAAATGTGAAATATAAACTATTTCAGTTACGAAACAAGTTACAGAGTGCTTATACAAACAGCTTCACTGGCACACAGATAGTTGTCTACTGTCCTAATTTACAGCCTTTTGCAGAACAGCCCCTCACCCTCTGACTTTTTTTTAAGGAGAGAGTCACTTGTTTTCTTTTGTCTTTTTGACTCTGCATTTCTCCCGAGACATAAAACCCCACTGCTTTTTAAATCTTTTTGTTCCATTCACAATGCAATGTCAACAAAACTCCAATGAAGTAAAACTGGGAAAAAAAACAGTGCAAACATTTCAATTTTACTAACAATGTAAACGACATCAAAAAGATTTTCCATCCTGTTTATCTACCTGTGAAGTCAGTAGTCAGTGGATGCTCTGTTGCTACAGTGAGAGGAAGGTCTTGCTCTCATTGTTATTGCTATTGCCTTTTGAAGTGAGATGACAATGGGGCTCTTTTGAATGGCAGCATTTTACAACAATTTAACTTCCTGCCTAAAGAAGCAAATTTGCATGACAATTACCCGGAAAGCACAATCACATACCCCACAGTTTATATATATATATATGTATATATATACACACATATATATGCCAGCATTTTCAGTCCAGGTATGACATACAGCGTATCAAAAGCCATAGGGATGAAGAGTGAATTAGTTGGCAAGATTATTTCCTACAGTAATTTCCTAGAAAAGGAACCATTTCCTAGAAAAGCCTACCATTACCCTCCAACCTCTTCCATGATGAACAGTGCAGCTGATTTCTACCTTCATTCTTATTCACCTTCCATGAAAGCACCACTGAGGACCTAATGAAGAATGCTGGGTAGTTCTGGTGTTATTGGATTTTTCGTTATTTATTTATTAGACATGGGAGCTGTTATCAGCGAGCAGCCAGGTGAGTCAAATCAGATAAAGCATTGTCTGATTCCTGTGCTGTAAATCAGATTTTAATAGAGAAAAGATCTGTATTCCCTTGGGAATGGAAAGAATATGTTTATGGTGTGTTCTGAATGTGTCCTGCACAATAGCAAGTATGGATAAAAAAAAAATATTGTCTCTAATCAATTTTCCACTTTCTTCTCCAAATTCTTTCAGCCATAAGATGAGAACTAAAACAAATGAAAGTTCTGTTTGTGCCAAGTGCTAGCACGTAACTAAGATAAGTATGCATAAAGGCATGTAGACATAGAATCATAGAATCACAGAATCATTGAGGTTGGAAAAGACCTCAAGGATCATCAAGTCCAACCCAACATGTTGCATCTTCACACAGACACACAAAAAAATAACGAATTCTGCAATATTAAAATATATATTCAAGACATCATTGTTTCTCTGCTGGCAGAATACAGATTCAGCCATTGAAATGAGACCTTTGGAAGCCTGCTCTCATCCCCAATACAGCTTCTGTCTCAGTTATTTATCCTTGTCTTTTTCTATTCAGAGGCTATGAAGTCTCTTGACAGGGCGTGTAGAATGGACGCAGATAACATTTGACTACCTCTTGAAGGTCTGACAAACTTTAATCAGCAGAGTAATCTAGATATGCTCAGACAGAGATCAGTGTTAAACATTACAAACCTCGATGAAAAGCCACCTCTTTCTTGTAAAGCAGTGTTACTTGAATTTTGAGTTGCTGGAAGTTATTGTTTGCAAAAATGAGGGCTGCCCTCTCACCTAATGCATCATTATTGACTGTTCAGACATAAGTAAAATTCTGGAATTAGTTTATCACCCAGACACTTGAAACTAAAATTTTGAGGACTCAAAAATTAGTTTTTAAAAACAAACTTGTTAGGTCATATTCAATTAATTCCATACCAAACTGGAGAAAAAGGCCTTTCATGTCATGTTTGGCTTTAAAATGCCCTTTCTTTCATGATTTACACAGGAAAATGAATTTATAGCCAAACCACTTAATTCATTGCAGTTTATGAAGGTGTGTGCTCAGAGTGCCACTAAGAAATAATCATGGTAAACTCTGCCACTGCCAGCCATCAACAGCAATGCTGACATCCACGTCACAATTCAGTATCTTTCATTCCTTTTTCTTCTGATTTTTAAAAGTAGCTGTAAAACTACAGGCAGCATAAAGAATACTTCTTTGTTCTCAGAAAAAGAAAGAAAACAAAAAAGACTGAATTTAAGTGCAATAAAAGTCCCTGTAGGTCTGTAGCTAGCTATGCCTCTAAGTAACCTGAAGAAGTTTATTACAGCACAACTAGAATGATAAACATCTAAAGCCAGGGCTAGTTACAAACTATTTGTTACCACTGTCCTTCCCACTGTGTTCCCCTCCATCTGGCACTGCTAGACTAGTAACCCCTTTCTCCTTAGCTTCAGCAGATCAAGCAATTGTAATGTAGTGGTAACAAAGTCACGTAATGGGTGGGAGCAGACAGACCATCTTTAAAATTACCATCTTTCTAATGAGCACCTTGGAAATCTGATGACATTAATGTCATTAAACTAAAAAAAATATTCAGATGTATCTGAAAAATAACTTTTTTTTAAACTAATAATCAAAACCACAAGAAAAAACTGCAACCTTCCAGCACCTAATGCATTTTGATCCACACAGTAGCCTTTTGCAAAGCAACGTAGGTTTCAGAGATGCCTCCTTTATTAATGTGAGGCTGGCTTGAGCTTCTTTCACCTCTCTCTGGAGGGCAGAACGTTTTATGGAACATATTATGAACAGTCCACATACTTCATTGCACAACAGGAGATGAGCAGACAAAGATTCAGTACCGTACTTGTCAACTGAACTTATCAATACAAATTAAAATATTTGACTCTTTCAAATTAAGATAACGTCCTTCGTACAATGCATTCATCTTTTACAATCCAGTTTAAAAGGATGAAAACATCACTAGCCAGACAGCTCTTCACCTGGCAAGTCTCTCATGCCTTGAAATTAATGCCACATTTATATCTTTTATCATTAGCTCATGCCTGCACATGCTCAAAGCCCCAGTGGAACAAGACACTCCCTAAGTTTTCCTAAGTAAATACATCCTGAATTACTCAGTGTGGGAGGAGGGGGCAGGAGGATGAAGATTGTTTCAGGTTTTTTTTGATTAAGAAAACTCCTTTCTCTACAGGTAAATGTCCCTGTTCTAGATCAAATGCACCTTTTCCCACTTTAAAAATAATAATAAAAAAAAATCTATTCATTCAGAGTTGACAAACAGACAATATAGACGAAGCAGCGCAGGGGAAGCGAGGTAACTCTAATAATCTGTAACACATTATTATTTGTCTGTTGCAACTTTATGGTTTACAACCAGGAGTTTAGGCACTCACAGCTTCCCCTCCCTAGAGGGCAATGGATCAAGATGGTAATGTATCATGACCTCAAGAAATGTTCCATTTAAACAGCACAATGACTCCCAAATGGAAAACACGTTTCTGCCTGCAGTATCTCAAGTTTAAATATATTTTTTTTTAAACTTAATTTCTAGAAAAAAATAGGCTTGGCAGGGATTCAATGCCGTGTTCCACCTTCAAACACATAAGCCCTTCAGCACTGGCAAGGCTGGTGTAAATGTGCAGCTAGAACAATGCCAAACCCGCTGTCCCCGAAGCGACTGACTTACTGAGGTTCCACCGGAGGCCTGTGGTGCTCACGCTCTTGCAGGGGTTCCCGATGGGGATGAGGCCGCACCAGGCACCTTCCAGCCCCGTGTCCACGTGCAGCTTGTGCTTGCCCTGCAAGACAGAAGGGCCCGAGAACCTTTCAGCTATGCAATGTGCTGCTTTTCTCTAGCAATAGGGAGGGAAGAGGAAAGGGAGAGGAGAGGTACGAGCCCTCCCATTCTGTGATCACAGATATTGTCTACAATGAAGTTTATGGTGAAGGGCAGAAAGAAGAAGACAGAAGACTGTTTCAAATGAATGGACATATCACTGCTCAGAGCTACTTGAGGAGAGTAGCAGACTCACTACATTTATCAACTAGTTAAGGAATACGAAAAAGAGGTGAAAGCAACTGAGCCGACAGAGAACCTGACTAAGTCCTATATTCTCAAAAGCTGTGTCTACCTACTATTAGGTTTGCATTTCCTATTTATGACCATCTGGCCCAGCTCACAGATAGGGATTCAATCCAATAAGACATTTATGTGGAAATCTGTCTTTCTGTTCCCATGAAATAAATCTTTAAAACAGAAGATGTCATGACCAGTGGCTTGCCAATATCTAGGATTTTATCAGGAGTCTTTCCCTGTCTGATACTTCCCTCAAAAATCTCAGCTCACATGTCCCGGGGATTATGTGAGAAGCTTGACTTTCTTCCCTAAAAGGACATTTTCTAGCCCTCAGTTGTTAAGAAAAATTTCAAACTAGGAGCCCAAAGGGCTAAACTCAAGAAACCAAATGATCACAAACTGAAATATTAAAATACAATTTATTTTTTAAAAAAACCTCTCAATTGTTAAGCCAAAGTCGTGGCTTAGGGATTGGTTCACTGATACTACACAAGACAGTTTTAAAGACTTTTCTTTAAATAGATCAGTAAGGGATCTTAAATAGATCAGTAAAGATCGAGGATAGTGGGGACAGAAAAGGGAAATGGTCATTGGGGGGATGAAAACAAACAAAAAACCAGAATGACCTGCTCATTTTTGCCAAAAAAGATTAATCAGCCAATGCATTTGTACAGTAAGGCTCTAAAGTCAAAGCTCTGTGAGTCTGCCACAGAGAAAATTAGGTGTCCAAGCTTATCTGCAGGTTTTCAAATACAGATCTTTCAGCCAAGCAAGATGGAACTGCTGTTTGCAGGAAGAAGGGAGGAACAGAGCTTGCAATTTGCAAATACAAGTAATAATTTGTTCTATTTAAATCTCTGTGATTAAAAGAACAATTATATACTGTCACTTAAAATACGACACTGTTTTCAGTTTCTGCAGAACTCTAAGTTCCAAAAATTACGATTAAAAAGAAAACCAAAGTTTGACTAAATAAATCCTTCCTTCTTAAGTTTTTTTTTTTTGCCTCTGTGGGAGGTAACTGAAATATCTTCACATTTAACTTAAGAATCAAATATTACGATGTTTGAATGACTCTGGTGATAAAATAATGGCAAAGAATACAGCTGCATTGATTTTAATCTTATTAAGTCAGTTTTGAAAAACGTCGATCAATCTTCAGCATTGATTTTTTTTTTCTTAATTTTGTCTCTGATGCTGGGAAATAAGATCAATTTCTAAGTTCACCAATAAGAAGAAAATGTCAGAAGATTTTATAGGATGCTTCATCCATATAGGTTAAACTTTTCCTTTTGATTCTCATGTCTTGTTTTATAAGAAAGCATTTAAGCAGTAGTGGTTAAAATATACCCCCACTCCAGCACTGTTGTTGCCAAGGAAAGACCTAAAGACATAGTTCTCTGTCACATCTCCTATCTCAAATGTATAGAAATCTGATTGCCAGGAACTCATATACCTAACTCTATGCAAGGTTGTAAGGCGCCAAAATCCTCAGTCAAAAATTTGCAAGCTGAAAAGCATATGAACAACTATCAAGATAAAAGCTGACAGCTTCTACGCCTGCACAGATACCCCATGGGCACTTCATGGAAGTATAGAGAAAATTACTTCTCCAAGTGCTTTCCAGACCAACTTGAATAAATATATTGCAATAAATGTATGCTCTAAAATAGATATCAACTAAATTTGATGAAAGAGACAGAGAATGGGGACTGATCTTCAGTGCTGCATTCTGAAGGGACTTGAAGGAGGGGAAACCTGGAACCTGTCAAGTTGAGACCAGACACAGGGGGTAGGCATGAAGCCAGTTAACAACATGCTGGGGAAGAATAAGGAATTTACAATTCAGCTTTAAAAAACAAATGAAGAAAGATATAATAAACAGATTTTGTAAACTGCAGAAGGACTAGGACCTGTGAAAGGTAATGGGGAAGGAAAAGGAACGAGCTGTTACATGACTAGAGGACAAAGCAGCCTTCTTCTAATTTTCAGGCTGCCCCGACAGCTTGTCCACTATAAATAAATCTACTGAATCTCTTAACTTCTAGAAGTCACTTATTTTTCTGAATGGTATATCCTCACCTGTGCTTGCTGCGAGATCTGGGACTACAGAGAAACAGAATTTCTTGAGATCTGGCCAACTGCCCTAGGGTACCTCCTCCACCAGCTAGATCTTGTTTTCCATAATCTTTTGATAAAACATCGCTTTATATCAGTTTTAGTTCAATGTTTACTCCATAGATGGCAGCACACACTTGAAAACAACAACAGCAGCAAAAAACTAAACACAGATGTCATAGTGTTACCCAGGGAAGAAACAAAAACCACAATCTGTTTTAGTACATAAACATCTGGGTGCAGAAAATGGTACAGAGAGAAAAGATTCGGGGAATGGGTGGAAATCAACACAATCACCCAGGACTGCTGCAGAGAAGAGGAGGAAAGGAACAAGGAAGAAACCAATCTGAGAACTTTCATGTTGAAAATCAAATATCATGATTGGCTACAAAGTAGAAACAAAGTTCCAGAAATACTTCTACTAATCATTAGTTGTGTAAGAGCTTGACTTAACAATAAGAAAAGCTTTTAGGCTGAGACTCTAAGCATGATAAATACAGCCAATTTTTCTAAAAGGGTGTATTTAAGAAGAGCTATTTTGTTATAACCTTAAAATATCATCAATTGTCTTTTCAGACAAATATATATCGTGTCAAGTTGCTATTACATGAATGCTATTTACAGAACATTATTTGAGCCGACCAGCCTTTTTGTTGCTGATGAATATAAAAGTATCCACGGTTCCAATGAAAACTCAGAACTCTAAAAACTCTTGTATATCATATCAATGACTGCTTAAACTCATATGGAAAAACCAGCACATTTATTGTACTTCAAAACAATTTCAAAAGCGTTGGACCCAACCCTGCCAGTCCTTACTATTAAAAGTTAGTGCTCCTGTACGGAAATGGACAGACTTCAGTACACCAACTATTTGCAAGACAGAACCCCACCAAGCCTACCCTTCAAGAGGGGCACTTCATAAAATGACTCTAAAGTGATAAAATCCTAGGCAGTAGAGAGCGAATAAATTATAATCATTATTAGACCCAATTAATGAATACATCTGCTTCAAACCAATTTCTGACAAGGGTATAGAAAGAAATCCCTGTGGAGGTAAGTGCCACTAAACCGAAAAGATTTACTATACCCTGAGGTTAGACACTGAAGTGGCAGCTACTGTATATCTAAGGTACAAATTATCCACAGAGAGTAACTGATCCCAGAGTTTCACACATTCGCCTATGAACTTTTTCCATAGGCCTAGTAAAACCCTCCTGAGAGGTCACTTCTCACGTAACATTGATTTTTGTTGGTTTTTTTTGTTTTACTGAGCACAGTAGGTGCATCCCTTGTTTGCCCATCACCTGCTGCAGCACGAGCACGTAAAACAACTCTTTCTGCAGCCAAGGTTAATATGACTGACAAGAAAACAGTGATCATGGGTGCAAAAAAATGCAAAAATCTATTCCTCTCTGGAGACTGCAAGCAGTGAAAGCTGCCATCAGCATAGACGCCACTAACACACACACAAATGAATTGATGAAAACACTTTATCAGGCAAATAAAATACATGAGAGTACAAAAGCTGCTTTAAAAGGGAGTTCGGGTGGTTTCATTTCTTTTCACAAACGTATCTTACAAATTGACATATGCCATAAATACTAATTCTTGTTCTACTCTGAATATTACCCTAAAGAAAAACTCCTTCTGTTGAAACTTCCCACTCACAAATGGAATTCCACAACATTTTTTTCAGCCTCCCATAAATCAATGCAAAATACACCACAAATGCAGACTGAAACTATAATCAAGAACTGTCTGGTCCTTCTCTAGATTCAAGCAAGCCTTACACTGGCCCACTGTGACATTTTATCCTTGAGCTTTTGCGTTGGTTGCCCAATCCTCAGCAGGCCCATCGTTATAGGTTTAATTAACATTTTTAGCAATGCCTTAAAAAAAATCAGAACCATTTTCTTTATATCCATTTATGAGACTACAGAGTACAATAGATTGCAGATATGAGCGAAAAGCAGACAAGCTGCTGAAGATTTCATATTGCCTGTATAATTATTATGCAATGTTGCAGTTAAACTGTCTGTCCAGAGGAGCCTTTACTAAGGGCACTAATATTCTATAATTCCTAAGTGATGAAAATTACAGCATGATCTTTCTCACCATCCACCAGTTCATAATACATTTAGTGTCACTGTTCATTCTTTTTTTTGTGCATTTCTACAGGTGAAGAGTCCAGAGGATATCTTCTACCTACACTACATTCTCTTATTTTCCTTGGTATTAGAGAAGGGTGGGAGTTAATTTAAAAGACAGGATATTGTTCACCTAACTTGTGGCAAGAAACAATTTCTTCTTCATAGCACCTAGTTACTAAGTATTACTGGAAGGCACCTTCATGCTGCGTAAGAATACACAGAATTTTTGTGCGAGTATATAGTGCAAGGGGTTCTTTTGTTTTGTTTTTCAAAAGTGCTTAGGCTCTGTTGCTATACAACAAAAAGTATGGTTACCAAGCCTAATGCATATCAGCATTCACCAACATATGCTATACAACAATTTTTGATTTTTTTTTTTTTTCTTGTCTGGGTTGCTCTGATCAGGTTGCTTTCTCTATGCATCTTGCTTTCTCTTCCATATTACAGCTAATCTGCCTTCCCTTGCACATAGCTCTTCACAGTCCATCCTGTGATGGAGCCTAGCATGTCCTATTTACTGGGAAGAGATCAATTGATTAATTTTTCCTTTCATCAACTACTGACCATGTGAATCTTGGCTGGCTGTTGTAGCAGGTGCCTTTGTGACTCCCCCTAAGATTCAAACCTCTTTATCTGTTCTCAAAAGTCTTCCCAGACATACCAGCAAATCTCCATAGCTCTCCTCCTCCAAAACATCACATAAGCAAGAAGAATGATCAACAGGCTGCTGGTCAATGTCTTCCTATCGTTTCTTATACTCCTCAATCTACAGCCATGTGACACCTTTGCCTTTTTATGGGTTATATGATTCAGCAAACCACAAGCCCACAAATCCCTTATTTACCACCATTCTTTTCATAGAACTGGCTTCATATTTGGGGGCTTCATTTTAGGATTAAGGGCTTCATAAAAGCCTGGCCTCCCTATTTCTTTGGTGCAAACAAACTGATGGACAGAGTTCCTTGCGTTGAGTGGGGGAATCTCACAAATGCTCCTTTCTCCCTTCCATTTCTGACTGTTACTTTCACATACATCTAGGTAAGAAAGAGAGGCCCAAAGTAGTGAAGAGTGAACTTTGGAGACAATTTTCAGCACTCATTCTTGATCTCTGATACAGGAAAGATGATTTGCTGTTATTATACAGGTATTCACTGACCTAGGGTAAGAAACAATATCTATTTTCAGTAGACAGGGAAATAGTTTCTGCTTTATAACAGTGGGCTTTGAAGAAGTGCTATGTCCCAGATCTTGTACTAGCCATGACTGACTGCTCCTCTCTGCACCTGTGAAATTCAAAACCTGTTGCTCGAGTCAGGAAGAACAAATATAATTAAAGAAACTTCAAGCTGGCTATTCAAACATTTAGTTTTCTCCTCTTTTTTCCACCTTCTCTCCATTTTCTTGTATAGCTAAGCAGTCAGTTGGAGATTACAGTCCACACAAAAAAATCCATTTTTTCCTTGGAACACATGGTGGGTAACAGAATACTGTACTACCCTGAACTCCCTTTTTCTCCTTTATGATTCACACTTGGATAGGGGTGTGAAGTTTATTGCAACAGCCTTTTTGTGATGGATATAGCTTCAGTTCCTTTGCATTGCAGTGGGAAATGCACCCACATCATCGGTACAATCAGTGACAGATTTGGTCCTCAGAATACAGAGGAATATTCACAAGCACACTAAAGTCATTCAAAGTAGGCCAACCCGAGTCCTCAATCTTTGACAGCGATTTTTTTACCATAAACAAACACAGTCAGCCTGGCACCTTTTCTCACAAGACTTTGAAGCTCTGAAAGCTGAATGCATCTTTCCAGCACCCCATTTGTCATCACAGCTATAATTCAGAGGGAGCATCCCAAAAGAATTATACTGGTATATTTAAAATATCGCCATAAGGTAGAAGAAATTGTATTGCATAGCAGACAATGAAAGAACAAAATCCTCCATGTGGCCTTTACCTTCTGCCTTCCTTAGACCTATGAGGAGGATCTCTTCTATCCTCCAGATGAGTATTCAAAATTACCAACATGCTGAGAGCATACTCAGCCTTAGCATGACACGGTTGAGTTTAAAATTGTTGGTGCAATGAGAAAAAAGGCAGAGTTGCTACCATGGCTTCCAGGAGAGCAAACTTTCAGCTACTCAGGAAGCTACTTAGCAACGTCCCCTGGTAATCTGCTTTTGGTGAGCCCTGAGGTGGTCAGGCAGCTGGACAAGGTGATCGTTGCAGATCCCTTCCAATTGAACTATTCTATTGTATTCTGTTAAAGTCTTTTCTATTTACTGTTTGGGAATAAAATAGAATTTTTACCCAAGAAAAAGGGGGCCACTGTGGAGCAAGTAATGTTATAGCAAATACAGAACAACATAATGCAAGAAGAAAAGCCCTGACGTAAAAACATAAAATAAGGGTCAACAGAACAACAGATTGCTGTAAAAACAACGCACAGCTCACCCAGCCAAATGCAGAAAGGCTTGGAACAGGCAATACTGGCTGTGTAGGCCTTTTGACTCATACATATTGTATTTTCTGTATATAAAAATTTTCAGTCTGTTTCACACAATAGCAAGTCAGAACCCATCTTCTGGAAAAGGAGCTGGACTCTCCTATAAAACAGAAACTTTCTAGGTCAAATCTATTTGTGGCCTGGATTAATGAGACAGAAGAATCAAATTAGATTCTTCCATCAAAAAAGTATCAAAAAAAGAAACATAAAGACAAGCTAGAAAGAAAACATACGGCCACATCCTTGAAAAATCTAAAAGCTAAACAATTAATTTAAAGCTATTTAAAGTACTAATAAACTTCAGAACTAGAAACTGATGCCTCTCATTAAATACATAATCAAGGATCGTTTATGGAATTAGGTGCACTACTCCTGAATACTAGATTTCCTCCCTTCCTAACCTTGTCTAGCTACATCTCCGTCTTGGAAAGCATTTACATTATTTCATTGCTGCTTCTGCTCCATGAAGCGAGATGCCCTTGGGCTAGTACTAGGAGAGAACCGCATTCAAGCCATCTAAGATTTCAGAATGAAAACCCTATTGCTTGCCTGAAAACATTACTAGCAACAAGGCTGTGGAAGTTTGCAGACCAAGAAAACTTTTCAGCTGCAAGAAAACACATTATCTTCCAACAAATCTAAGGCCTACAGATGGTACAGAAAGGAATTCAAAAGTGCATTTTTTGTTTGTCTGGTTTTAAAAATAACTAGCTAGTGTCCTGGGAACTGGGCAGGGGGAAAGGTGGCTGTCAAATTTCTGACAGTACAGAGTATTATCCTCTGAAAATCAGATCTGTCTATTTCATAGTGTTTATTTTGGATCCTCAAATACTATACACTCACCTCCTCAATTTAAATGATAAATTGTGATGAATGAAATGCAATACATAGAGGTTTACTCATTTTCTCAGCTTTACTGTATGCTTATGAACATTTTCACAAAGTTTCATAGGGACACATACGGATTGAGAATTACTTCTGTGAACAGTCATCTTCAGTATATAAAACCAACAATGCGTGGGTGTCTGCAAATGTATCTGACCGTCCATTTGTCTGTACCTCCACTTACTTTAGGGAAAAAAGTTTGACCATGCATAGTAAGACAATTTTCTTACATCTAACGACAGATTTTCCTCTTTCTAAAATATATGTATGCAAACACCTTTCCTGCCCCTCTAGTATGAGCCATGGAATTAATTTATTTTCATTACTTCTTAACAAGCTGACGTGGTCCAGCTTTGTAATACCAAAGCCTTATATTTGCAGCTGCAGGTGTTGCAGACATCACTTCTGTGCTGCTGGTTGGGCTGTGCCTCTATTTCCCCTCGGTCAGCATCAGCCCCTTTGAGTGCCTCGTCTGTCCCCCAGAGCCAGCAGCAGACTTTTCCCCAGTGCTCCTCTCTCCCCTGCCAGCCTCCCTGTGGAAGTGGCAGTGAACACAGACCAGAGACCTCCTGGCATGGAGCACGGTATAAGGAAGACAACTTTTTACAATCTAAATCTACCCTCTTTCAGTTTAAAACTATTGCCCCTTGTCCTGTCACTATAGGCCTTGGTAAAAATTCTCTCTCCATCTTTCTTATAAAACCCCTTATATACTGAAAATACAAAGTCTTCCCGGAGCCTTCTCTTCTCCACGCTGAACAATGCCATCTGTCTCAGCCTGTCCTCATAGGGGAGGTATCCAGAAAACCATTTAGCTCAAAACGATCTGAAAACGCCTAATGAGGAAGAAAGTTTTGAAGGAGAACTTTTCTCCCCAAAACACTTGAACCCTTTTTTTTTTTTTCCAAATTAATAGAGAACTAAATCAGAACTGATTTTGTGAGGACTGCATAAAATAACAGCACTGCAAAAGAGCAGAAAAAGGTTAATTACTCTTAAGTTTCTCCTGACTTATTTAATAAGATCACTTTAAAAACTATCTGGAATGTATTGCAACCTTGACTTCATCAACTAAGTTCCAACACAGGCATCTCTGAAAAAAAAAAAAAAAAAAAAAAAGGTTTAATCTGAGACTTTGAAACAAGCAACAATAAATATTCCTGGCTCAAAATAAGCATCCCATGTGCAGACACTCATGTACACACACAGGATCTGCTCAACAGAGAGACCCTTTCCAGAATCAGGTCAAACAGAGATCACTACTCTACAATGTTTCCTGGAAATGAAAAGCTCAGGATATGACGCTCTTTTGAAAGATTTTACAGATAGGGGTCTCAGTAACTTCCCTCATCTCCAACACTTCTGTTCTACTTGGCAAAGACTTACACATCTCTTTCTTAATGACCATGACTTGAGACAAATTGTAGAGAAGCCTACAATAGTTCACTGGAAGGACAGAGTAATCTCAGCCTCCAGATAAAAAACTAGCCACTTTCATCACTGTCTTTTGAGATTTTGGGAAAATGTTCAGACTGCTTCATTAGGAAGAAATTTTTCCCTGTGCGGGTGGTGAGGCAGTGGCCCAGGTTGCCCAGAGAAGCTGTGGATGCCCCATCCCTGGAGGGGTTCAAGGCCAGGCTGGATGAGGCTTTGAGCAACCCGGGCTGGTGGGAGGTGTCCCTGCCCATGGCAGGGGGGTTGGAACTTGATAATCTTTAAGGTCCTTTCTAACCCAAAACATTCTGTGATTCTATGTTTCCTGACAGAGTGGGAAATATCCCTACACTGCCGGCTGCATTACACCACTGTGAGAGTCGGGGATGTGGAACCACCATCAAGAAGCCTTTGAACACTGTGATGCTCAAGAGGAGCTCCAACAGCTCCTGTCACAGCCCAGACTCCGACTCTGCACAAACACAGAGCAACAAGGCACTTTCTCATTTAAACCAAAAATTCAAACCCTACAGTAGAGCTATATGAGAGGACCCAACATGTGCCAGGCAGCTGACAATCACTGTATCAGTTTACATGGCTTCACCAGGGGAAGGTCATGCT
>NW_010125704.1:47347-67192 GCF_000699245.1 Pterocles gutturalis | reverse complement strand
TATATATATAAAAAATACACACTGCCGGTCAATTTAACACCCATGCACACATGCACGCACACAATGTATATTGTACACACCCACCCATTAGCAACAAGTCTGATATCAATATTATATTTTGTGTACACATACCCTACATCTAGTAGTAAATAAGAAAATCCCTTTTATGGCAATTCTGCAGGCAAAAAAATCAATACAAAATACTTTGTTGTACAAAACTGCATTTTTACACGATCAACCGACATTGTAACATACCCCTCAATAATGCACTACATCCCTACAAAAAAAAAAAAGAATAATCAAATCTTTATACAATTATAAAAAAATTGTAAGCTGCTCTGCAACCTTCCTTTGCTAAAAGTTAGATACATTACACCATTCTAGCAGCAGATTAATAAATAAGGATTAAATAGTCTATTATACAAAGCCATACTGAATGGCAGATTTAAAACCAAAAAGCTTTGCAGATACTTTCACTTCCTACACAAATCTTTTTTTATTAAGAATAAGACTCAGTATAAAACAGGGAAACAGCCAGCACTAGATCTATATCTACAGAAGAGAAGGAAAATCCAAGGGAAGTAAAATATTTAACAGTTTATGGCACCTTTACTGCATAACGTTTTTTTTAAAGGCTCTGTTTCCCTATAACTAGTGAGTAAAGGACTATTTATCTCATAGCTTTTATTAAGCAAACTCGATATAACCAACCACACAGTGGCAAGAGACAGAACCAGCTGTTCCCAGCTGCAAAAATGTATTGATTTCCACCCCAAAATATCATCATTTAGCTGTCAAGAAAAGAAGCAGTAAGTCACAGTCCCGCTCGTACTGAGTTTTCTAATGCTGCTTTGTTCCTCGTGTGGCAAATTCACTCTTGTTATTTGCGTTAGGTTACCGTCGCTTAGTAACTATTTTCATGTCCAGCCAAGATGTAGAGATTGCTGTGTGCGGTCGGATTTTCTGTTGGCCTGCTTTCTAACACTACCACTCTGCAATCAAACACAAACAGAATCCCAAATGGTTAGTGGCAAAAATTCAGAGCACAGGGTTTAACTGCTGAGGAGGAACAAACTTGTTGCTCACAGGTTTCTAGAGATTGGAGGGATATTGGTTCTCCTAAATATCTTGAGTATTTAATTCTTTGAGTTACTTAATTTTCCAGCATCACTTCTGATAAAAACACTGAGGTGGAATATACAAGGAGCAGAGGACTTGAAGCAGCTTCTTGAACCAGAATCCACCCCTCTCAACCAGAGGCACATGCAACGTGTTACAAACCTCTTCCAAACTGACATCCTCCTCCTTGAAATAAGCTATGTCCTCTGCTCCTGTTGGGAAGCTATCTCAGAGCCAGAATGTTGTGAGACACAACCCTCCTGCAGTCATCCGCAGTCTGAATATGTTTATACCTCCTACATCTTGCGATAAGCATCAGCCCCTAACCTAAACTGTTCTCCTCCCTTCTAAATATTTATAAGGTGCCGGGTTCATAGTGAACACTCAACCCCATCTCAGCCTTTGTCTTGCTGGATCATGTTCCTGTAGGCTCCTCTGGAAAACCTCTCCCCGTTTTGGCGCGCTGACCACTGTCTCCTACACATCTCTCCCATGCTGAACCTCGACAATCACCTCAGCAGCTGATCTGGTTGGGCTTTGACCTCTCCTCTCCCTTCCAACTGCTTAGCTCCTGCATTTCTCTGCACCAGTTCCTACAAGTGCATCCTGTCATTTTCAAGATGAAACTTCTCTCTGCTTTTTGTTTTCTACCTGTGTTTCAGATAAGCCAAATATGCCACTTGAATGAGTTTGATTTCGCCAGGGGAGCCTGGCTCAGGTGAGCATTGCACACACCCCCATCCCGTGTCGCATTCCTCAGAGAGTTTTCAGATGCAGTCTCACTCTTAAGAGCCTCTGTCCCTGATCTTTGCTTCTGCAACTCAGTAGTTCTTAACTGATCCAAACCACAAAGGTGCTACCACATCTCATTCACATGCATGCGGTAGATCTGCTGTGTTTGTAGTGATGGAAAAATAACAAAACAACGGATCTGGCAGTTCAGTGAGATCAGAATGGAAGAAAGCGGCTTCTCTGCAAAACTGCACATAGCAGGAGGACTTCAACCCTATCTCCAACCCCCAAAAGTACTTTGTACTAAGTTGTTACTCAGATATACATGTCTTCTATAATAGTGCAAGCTGAACCGGAGGAGACACTGCTGTCCACCCCTCTGTGTGCTTGGGATGTTCTGTGTGCACCAGCCCAACACAGAAATATGAACCATTTCAAAGGCACTAATTCCAGTACACAAGAAAGAGTCACTGCTGGAGGCACAGCATGTACCTGGACTAACACATATGGCATCTGGACCTTAGCAAAAGCTCATTCTTGCAATAAAATGTCCCCTGCTCTGCTTGGAGTAACAGGGACGGAAATTCCCCCTGCCTGTCTGCACAAGGACAGAAAAGGCAGGGTATGCACTGGCAGAGGCTGCACTGAGTTTGTATTTTTGAGGTGTTGGAGTCAGCAGTGGTAAGGATCCTCGGTTCCAACTGCAGGGACCAAGCACAGTGGGACCTCGGTGACTCAGGTGCAAAGCAAAGATGTCAGCTGTTTCTTGTACAGCCTACCTCTCCTCTTCAAAACAGCGAGCATCCTGCTCTCAGTCTCTTTCTGGACTGAGGATCCAAGAATGTAAGCATACGAAATTCTGGATTAGGCAGCTCCCATCTCTCCCTGGGGCTTCTCCCCTCACACTGTACCTCTACACATTTGTGTTCTCTCTCTGCAGTGGAAAGTGGGGGAGATCACAGGGCTCTTAGTAAGAATTTTGGACGCAGATGCAACCACTAATTAAATTTTTGGCTGTTGCAAGCAGAAGCAGTGTTACTGCCTCCCCCAGGCTCCCTACAGCTACAGATAGATCTGTGGTGGGCTGGAACCCAGCTCCAGCTGGAAGCTACAAGGCTAGTTTAAATAAAGTAAAAAGTTTATGTTTCATCAAGGTGATTACCTGTCTGATCCCAGTAAGCGGAAAACCCTGGTTTCATCTGATATCTCTTGGGTAACCTGTAGAAAAACGGAGACATTAATGTCCATTTCAGTGGCAAAATGAAATTTATTGTCTCTGTTGTTGGAAGAAAATAAAATCATTTTTGTTGAAAAACTTAAATACAATTTAGTGCAAATTACAGGATCAAATGAGATAAATTGATGCTAAGCAAAGAAGTGCTTTAAATTTCATAAAATACAACTTATTTAAAATAATTTTTGTGTTGTAGATGGTTATTAGTCCACATGACTTGGTGGCATAGATGGAGTATGTTGATCAAATCTTTGTCAGCAGAGACTGAGTACCTTTCCCAGTGTTCTCACAGAGGATGGCATCAAAAAGGACAGAGTTCTTATCGAAAAAAGGGCACTTTTTTAAAGGGACACTAAAAAAAAAGTGTATTTTTTTTTTTAAAAAAAAGGTGTCTTTTTTTAAAAAAAAAAAAGAGATGCTGCAACTCGAGCTTTTCATCCAAGATCCACAAAACCCAAATGCTGCTTACACCAGATCTGTACTGGCTCTGTGCAGACCCAGTTCAGGAGTCTCGGACGGATATTCTTGGAAACAGAGCTGGCTAAAGCATGTGTGTGAGCTTTACCACGAGCAACACACGAAAGGAAGTCAGAGGAAGCAACCAGCAATCTGCAGCAATGACAACATGGAGCATGAGCATTATCACTAGGGAAGCAGCCAGAGGGGCCAAAGGATCAAATGGCAAATAAGAAGCAGGAAGAAATTAAACCTGGAGAGACCGGGAGATGACTTACTTCATCTGACTTAAAGCTTTTGCCCTGCATGCCGTGTTTCCAGAAGGCCAGCACACTGTCTTGAAGGCACACTGCAAAGGAGAAACACAAAACCAGACCTGAGTGTGGCTTATCCGAACCAAGGCAACCTGGGCTTCTCACCAGCAGTGATAACGGGAGGCGTGTGCAGAAAGTACAAGGTGAGACTTGGACTCCTGGTAGAAGAACCAATCTCCAAAATCACCGTAGAAAAAATTGATTGAAATGACTATTTGGATCTGAGAGGCACACTGCTTTTTAAAGTGCAACTCAAAACCTTCCACTCAGACATTCCCTGCTTGCCAGACAAGATAGGCATCTCTCTTTTTTCCTTTTCTCCCTTTCACTTCCATTCTCTGGCTCTTTGTTTTCCAAATGATTCTGGAGAAAACACCAGGAAGTGTATAAACATGCTGCCAACCAAAACACTGTGAGTTGCTGGAAATTACAGATCATTTGAGTTATTATATTTACTTCAAAATAGACATGAGTATGAAAAATAGGAGTCTTCCATTCAGGGCCAAAGAGAGAACACAGAAAGCTACCAGCTCAGAATGATTTAACTACTAGACTGCTGAAAATAATGAAGAGCCTGGTGTTCTTTAAGCAGTGTTACAGAAATATATTTTACACTGTGTTTTATTTTCCTAAATCCTACTTGTCTTCTTCACTATTCCTTCGAGTCACATTTTGTACCTGCTCAGTACTAGCCATGTCCTAAAAGCACAGAACAAAGGCATCCAGCAGAATCCTAGGAGCGATGTTTGTCAAAAGAGCCTCGCACTGATCTTCACCTGCTACTCCCCACTCCACCCTGCCAGCAGAGAATGCAGAGTGGTTTAATACCCTGAATTCCCAAGAGACCACTCGGAGTGTAAAGAACCGTTCACATTACTCAGTGTCAGCTGCTAAGTGCAAGGCTTCAGGATAAATGCTTCTGTCTATGAATTCCTTCAGAGTTCAAGGAAAAGGCAATGGTCAAGTCACGTTACGCGTGCGTCAGCAGGAGATATTGTATGATACAAATACAGCGCTTAATTAGAACATGTCAGAATTTAGGGAAAAATATCTTCCTCTAGGACAGATCTGACATATCTAAATAGAAATGCTGTATAAAAGAATGCGCACTGCTTTACCAACTGCTGGTAAAATCCAAAATACCTACATCAAGAATCTTCTTCTAAAGAGAAGATGCCTGAGGAAGCCAGAAATACCAGTTGTACAGATCTGCTACCAGGAACAAATTGTGTCTTTACCGATTTTCATTCTAGAAAGAAGTTCTGTTTCTGAGATACACAATTACTAAACTCATGCTAACTAGATACTTCCAAGGGTATTACAGCAGAAATATTTGCTTGACAAATACAATTCAAGTTTTAGAAGCAAGGCTGCTGTCCTCTAGTAGTCTAAAGACAGCAGCCTGTCCTCTAAGAATTAGATTCAAATACTATTACCCTGACTGTTAAAAAATGGATCTGCTATCACTTTAAATAACATCTTAGCTTTTAGAAGACTAACACAAATTTATGTATTACTAAAACATTTTCTCCTCCCCAAAGGTTTTTCTCAGTGCTATGGAAATGACAAATGACCAGAAACCAGTAAGCCTTTTTTTTTCCCCCCAACCAAATCATGATACATCTTAGCTATAAAACTGTAATGACACCAGATGGAAACATGCACAGATCAGACACGCTATCTGGCAACTGCCTTACTTTCTTCAGCATGTCCGTGGAGACAAAGAGACAGCTCACAATATCCTGACACGTGCAATTTTTAGTGTCAGGCTCTACTGGGTTCACATAGACCACTGTAGATTATTAAGAATCCTTCAACGCTCATCCCTCTTAGTCCTTGAGAGACAACAGAGAAGCAAATCACTTACCCACTGACTCAATGCAGAAATCAAAGCTCAGCTCGGAGGCCAATTTCTTGCTTGACTTCAATTTCCCTTGTAAATTCACAATTTTCACAAATTCTCAAGAAAAACAGAAAAACAACTATTAAAACCCACTGCTGAAAAGCATTCCATTAATATTAATTTCATCTTTCAGGCACAAAAAAAAAGCCCAAACTGAACATCTGCACTATTTGCCTGAAGTGAATCCAAGGGCATCCTTCTCTCAAAGTAAATACAGAAAACTTTCTTATACACTTTGTATGTTTTTAGACTCTACTGACAGCTTTCCTGCAAATACCAACCAGTGCAGAAATGTGAATGCAACATGAAGGCTGGAAATTTAGGCAGACTAAGCCATCGCAAAGTTCCCATTGAGGCTTTATCTGCTGATGCCTATGAGTTATGGTTATAATTACTGTGTGTGATGGAGTGTTAACTATTTATCCTGCTAGCATATGCAACAGGCACATGTCACTTTTGTCACTTTTACTGGCACATACTTGAATTATGGTCTGTCATGCTGCGTGACGTTTCATTTTGAAAAGAAACAAGGATGATCCACTGGAAAGAGGAATCACAAGAGTCAAAATGAAAACCCACTTCTCTGAACAGTATTAGTTACAAATTAGTAATGAAGGGAGAAAAATTAACTTGTGGTAGAGTTCAAATGAACAACTGTGGCAAAACAAGTTTTGCACAAGGTGCAGTAAGTTGCCCAACAGAGATGTGTTACTTACTGTCCAGGCAGACGAGGACAGTGTCTCTTTCCAGCTGTGTTACGTGAATGGCATCTAACTGCTGATTGCCTTGTGAAAAAGAAAACATTCATTTATATCACATCATCAGCCTCCCCCCCCCTCAACCCCTCACCAATTGCTGCAGCCTTCTCAGTATGCTGCACGTCCTCTGCAATCGACAGTATCTGTTACTCTTTCCATTTTTTTCAAGGCTATATGATCCCAGAATGTTCTGGGAAGAGTACAGGGCCTAAAGACAAACCCCTCAGCTCACAGCAGGTATTTAGTATGAAAGCACTACTGGTTATTGGCATCAAATACATTTTATGTTACAGTTCAGCACAGCAAGTCCGCTTCCTTCATGAAGAGGCACAATAATGAACAAAAGGAATCATCAGGGGAATCTTTGCTCCTAAAAGAATGCTCTTTTCCCATAAATCCACATCTGGAAAGATTACTGTGCTGATATTAAACTAGATTTCATAGTTTTCCTAGTTTTTATTAATGAAGTACTTAGTACAGCTGCTAATAAGCAGTATTTAAATATAATAAATTATATCCAACAAAGCCTGCAGAGAAAAGCATCTGCAAGGTATCAACTAGCTTTTGAAGATAAAACAAAGTCTTCTACTCATTAACAGCCAGCTGAAGATGACAAGCCTCCCCCAAGGGCTGGAGGACAGACAAGAATGTGTTTAAATGGGTCTTTACCCAGGAAAGAAGGGGAAACAGGAGTAAGACTGACCCCAAGAAAAAGTATGCAGCTACATACGAGAACCCCTCAGCAGGGTCTGCATTGCTGTTTAAGGCAATTCAGCAAATAAAAGATGTGTCTAAAACTGAAGTCTTTTCAGTAATATAGTTCATACTGAAGTTGTCAGGTCAGCACAAGAAAGAACCTTGGATTCAGCTTCAACACGCTTTAGGTAGAGAGAAGATCATCACTTTGCCTAGCCTAAAGCTTTCCAAAGGACTTCTGAGGAAGGGATATCCAACAGACAAGAAAACGGCTGCAAGACAGACCAACAATCTTACCTGCACCGATTTCTGTAAACCACGAAGACGCTGAGTTCAAGTTGATTGTCTCGAACTGAACGACCTGATGGGGTTCAGTACCCTTGCTGATGGCTACGCAGACCATGGGGTACTCCTGCTCTGGTATCACTAGCATCTCAAACACATTCAACGGGCTTGGCAAAGGAAAATCAAAGTGCTGGGAAAAAACATAATAAGGCATTTGTAAAGTTTTACCTTGGAGTTAAAAAGACTAAAATAATGTGCACAAAGTATAGAAGATATAGAAGAATTTTTCACTGCTACTGAGAGTGCTTTTTTAAGACAATATGAGCTGGGAGCAACATTAAATTGCATAGGGGTACATGCTAGTCTGTTATTGCTGGTATTGGGCTTGATCCAGCACTTGACTGACTTCAGTCACAAGTTTTCTTAGTCAAAATGTGTCAAGCCAGATTTTCTAGTGCTCAGAACCCACAAATGGGACTAGACTGGGATGTACTTTCCATTACAAATTCTGGAAAGGTTATTTCAACAACTCTATAATGATTAAATGTTCTAAACTAAAATGAAATACTTACCTTTATTAACATGAATTTCTGCATTGGCTCATACCACTGTAGCAGAACAATTCCAGACTGCAATGCACCACACAGGTACTTATGTCCTGTGTATGGATTTCGTACTATATAAAATAAATAAAAACAACAGGAAAACAACCCTTTTTAAGTTCAGTGCATACTTGAAAAAAACCCCTACAGCAATTTTTGCAAATAATTTAAAAAACAGCATCAGTTTCACACCAATTGCCTTCTGGCTTGCCATTCAGATATCCACAGTGATTAATATTGTGCTACATTCCAGATAAATTGAATTATAATTAATAACCACCAGCATTCTTTGAGTCCTAGTAATGAGGCCACATGCCGAGTGGACAGAAAAGCTCCAACACCTTCTTCCTCCAGCTGGGTGAGCAGGAGGAGTGCAAGGTCCAGGTCAAGTTGTGATTTAACTAAAAATAATTCCCAAGCAGTGAAGATGGCCCGTAACTTCAGTGAGCTTTGACAGCTAATGCAATAATATGATAAAGAGTTGGGGGTTTGTTTCGGGTTTTAAATCTCAGTTGGATACGAGACCAGCCTGACTGCAGGAATCATTTGTAAATATGCTGACTGTAGGCACTTTAGACGAGCTAGATAGGATATCCAAGTTTGCAACTAGGTACTTTATACTCTGCTTAAGTATTTTTAAGAGTATAAAGGTACAATTTCCCCCAGGACTAGGGCCAGTCTGCAAAAGGACATGCATTCTGTAGAAAGCCCAAGCCTGTCTGAAAGTCAGTGAAACCAAAGATAAATCTGTAACTTCACAAGCTTTAACTCTTCTGTGTGCACTTAGATCTTGAGCGATAACTTCACTCCTCCCCAGGCTGACATCATTTTTATTCATGTCCAGCCCTTTCTTTGTGGAAAATATTCTTTTTGAGTTAGCCTCCCCAAAAGGTGGATCCAGGTCAAGCCTTGAGCCAAACTGACAGAGCAGAAGGGGTATTTGTGGATGTGCAACAAGTCTGGGATTCTGTAATCGTTACGCTCGCGGGCAGGCTGCAGTCACGGGAACTCGTTGGCCTGGGTGGCAGCCTGAAGCCAGCGATCCCAAACAGCGACTTAGTCACCGAGAGCTGCAGCAGCTCCCAAAGAGAGCGTGCAATACCTGCCAGCTGCAGGCTACTGGCCATCTCCAGGGTTTCCCTTTGGACCTTGCTCTAGACAGCAACATTTCTAGGTTAAGAGCTGATATGAAAAACGCTTTTCTACTGCCCAGCATAAAGACCCCTGCATTAATTGAAAGAAAAGCTACGCACCAGTCAGGCGTACACATACTGTTTTCTGAACAATGAACTAACTATAACTTTATTAAAAAGAAATCAGTTTAAGACATGCTGTGCCCAACGGCAAAAGACGGAAAAAAATTGCAAAACCGAGCTCCTACTCACCTATACAGCATTTGTGGCATCCTTTTGTATCAGGGATCTTTGTCGTTAAGGCAAACTTCCTGGAATAATATTTATGGAAAAAGGCATTAACAAGAGATGCTGAAGGCCCTTCATGCTACCAGTTCAGCAGCACAAACAGTATTTATGGGAATTTATATTTGTTAATAATTATCTGTAAGTGAAAGATTTATACCTTGGTAATATTTTGTCAGGAAACCTATGGGTTTGAATATGAGCAGCTAATCCCGTTTTTTTGGCTTGTTCAAACAAAGCTATTAAATTATGGGAGTAGAGCTGGAACGTTTTCCCTGTAAGAGAGAAAAGCACAATGGATATCACACCCATGCCTCCAGCAGAGAACCGCACATTTTAGAAAAATATATGTAGAGAAAATTACCTTCTAGAGAAACGGAGCACATGTGTTAGGTATTTCAAGTCGAGTTATGAAGAAAAAGAAAACAAGACAACAATAATAATTCACATAGAGAAGACATGGCATCCAACTCAAAGTTCACCTCAGTAACACTACAGCAGCCCTGAAAGTTAGTTTTATGTAGGTGTTTTTAGAAGGCTGTAATTAGACACCAACAATTACTTCTATCTTTATCTATAAATCAATAAAAGTGGCATTACACAAAATCCTGCATGTTTAAAAGCACCGTCCTGCAATTACTCTGTATTGCCACAGTGCTTCTTTTTTCCCTATTCCAGGACAACTGCGGAAAAATAATTTTTTTTTCAAGAATAAATCTGCTGGATTAGTAGTATTTCACAGCCACCTCACTCTCCTTTAAATTGAGACTGGTTTTGGTTTAGGGTGGATTTACTGCCTGAATCCAGTTCATATCAAAGATGCTGCCAGGCTACAACACGCTGAGAACGATCAAACACTGCATCGACATTTGGATAATGCACCTGTGTTAATCCTCTCCTAATTTTGTTCTGACACGTGAAGCCACCCATTTGCAACGCTCCTAGCTCAGGGACCAAAGGAGAGGACACTCTCTAGATTCTCTGGGCACTTCCAGTCAAATTGCAGCCCTGGCAGAGGCAACTCTTGTTTGACAAATACCAAGTGCTGAGCTTTTCCAAACTACCTAAAAATAAATAAGTTTTAAAAAATATGGTAGGATGCTGCAGACAACTGTCTCTACTACTTGTAAACGTCCAGTTTTCTCTCTGAAAGTCTTTTATATCAAACCACTCTTGAAGCCAAGCCTCCTATACAAACACAAGGAACAATGCCCAGTTCTCTACTTCAGTACAATCAAAATACACGGTACTGCATTACAACTTCAAGTGTTTCCCGTTATTTATAATTTTATTAATTTTTTCTCTACTTATACATACCTGACAAGGACATTAAGGTGTTATTGATAACATACAGCCAGGTGCACTTCCGAGGAAATAACTGAAGAAAGAAAATATCTCCATTAATAGAAACACAGAGGAATTTCTAACGGTGGTTTTCTCTGCCTGCTCCACCTCTGCCACCATTCCTGCAGGGACGGACACTGGAGAAAGTCCCAGCAGCACTACAGATTCCCCTTTAATTCACTCCTTTGGACTCTGATTAGCCCTTTTATCTGTCTGAAATAGTTTTCATTCCTTTCCTCTTCTTTCAAAATTCAATTTTTCTTTATTTTTTAATTAGCAGCACAGAACCAAAGTGGGAATACCACATATTGAAAGATACAGCTTGCTCAGGAACGGCAGCCAGAGAAAGAAAGGTAACATTATTGCAGAAACTTACTAAACCCCACAAAAGTCAGAGGAGGGGGAAAAAAGGCATTAGTATCTTCTGAGCAACTTGATTTACCACCAAATGCTGTATTTTGTGGGACTCCCCTGCCTGGCTATTTGTGTTGGCATGCTGCTTTGGGAACAAACAGCTCATGGAAGGCATGGGCCTGATTTTTGTTTCAGAGGGAAGAAGTTACTCAAGGGGGAGCTTAGTCTAGATTTGAAAAGATTTTAAAGTTAAGAAGAACTTTCTGAAAATCTGGATGAGGAAGGGAATTTTGATCAAAGTGATGGCAAATGACAGCATTCAGGAGTCTCAACAAAGGAAGGAACAAGGACAACAGAATAAGGACATGGATTTTGTTAAAAAAAAAAGACTAAATTAATTGAACACTATTTATAGGTAAGGTCCTCCCATAGGAAAAAATTCCAATAAGAAAACCAGGAGTTCATAGAATTGAGCTGTTTCTAAAGGAGACAATTAAAAAAAGACAACAGCAGACTGGTCCAGTGAGGGAAGCTGTTGCACAACACAGCAGAAGACACTTGAATCAAGGCTCTACAAAAGAATGGTTGTACTGGTTCATGGAAATGTCCATCTAACCTAATATCTGTTTCTATCAGTCACCATAAAGTGACATAATTTCTCCTAAAAATGGTGAAAACAAGAGAAAAAGAAATCTGTACAATACTGCAGCTAAGACTGGAAGAGAAGGGGAACAGTTGTTCCCTGGGAACTCTCTTCAAGCCACCCCAGGGCTTGGGTAAATATTTCTTATTTCTCACCCATGCCTTAAAGTATCACAAAATACACAATAGAGAAAATGGAAACAAGGACACAAGGCTAAGGATGAAGGGGCAATTACAAGATAAGCCTGAAGGAAGAAACATAAGAAAGGTTAAGACACAAATCCAATTACCAATAGAAGTTGATAAATGTGGCAACTGGGGAAACAAAAGGCTCGGCCCCCTGCTTGACAGGAAAGAAAGACTGACATGGTTAACACAGTTAACAGCACCGGGGTAGAAACTTGTGCTAGAAGCAGAAAAAGAACACATCACACACTACTTCAACTAGATATACTCATGCCAGCAGGTCCCAATGAAGTTTACTTTACGGTATGTAAGAACTGGCTCAGACCCCAAGGTCTCAGTAATTATTATCTTCAGGAGCTGATGGAGGACATCAAGGACCTCGAGAAGGACAAACACAGCACCTAAGCCAAATAACAAGGGCAGAGGGAATTGCAAAATATTCCCACTGACTGATTGGATATCCAGAGTAGCACAGGAATAAGCCACATACTTTTTAATTCTCAAGAGACAACAAGAGCAGCTCGTGCAGACCAGGCTGTGTTTGAACATCTGAATTTCCTTCTTTCCTGCAGGGACAGGATGAGAGGGAACGGTTTGAAGCTGAAAGAGGGGAGATTGAGATGGGATGTGAGGAAGAAATGTTTTCCTGTGCGGGGGGTGAGGCAGTGGCCCAGGGTGCCCAGAGAAGCTGTGGATGCCCCATCCCTGGAGGGGTTCAAGGCCAGGCTGGATGAGGCTTTGGGCAACCTGGGCTGGTGGGAGGTGTCCCTGCCCATGGCAGGGGGTGGCACTGGATGGGCTTTAAGGTCCCTTCCAACCCAAACCATCCTGGGATTCTATGATTCTTGAACAGAATAACTCCTGCTGGGGGCAGTGAAACAGCAAGATGTGAAACCTATGTGAAGGACCTGGTCCTGTGTGCCATTTCCAGAAGCAAAATAAGAAAATATGGAGTAGAAGAAATTGCAGAAAGAAAACACAACTGGTTGGACATAAAAACAGAGTATCTATCAGCAATTTGCTATTTAACAGAAGGAAAAGGCAGCCTGTACATATCTAATGTCATTTCTAGGTCTGGTTCTGTTCAGTATTTTCACTGAAAAACTGACAATGGAATAAAAGTATACTTCTGAAATTAGGAGATACTAACCTTGGAGAGACAGTAAGCTCTTTGGAAGATGCAATCAGAATCAGAAGTTAGAGAAACAGTTAAAAATGTTCATTTGGTGGAGAGAAATCATGAAATTAATAAACACAAATAAGGAAACAAGTGGCATGGCAGAAGCACAGTTGTAAAGCCTCTGGGGTTTGTAGTGGATCACAATCAACCTCTCCAAACTGAGGATGCTCTCACAGAAAAGGAAACTTGCATCTTGGGATGCACTGAATGTCCTAAGCAGACACAAGTAAGTTCTCTCTACCTACCACTGGCATATCTAACCTTTCAATAGGATAAAAAAAGCATGTGGAAGAGTCCAGAGAAGACTGTTAGAATTACGAAAATGTACAAGGAGAGACTTGTTTGACAAGAATAAAGAGAAAATTGAGGTAAGAAGGCCAGGGGGTCTGCTGCCACCAAAATTTTCAGGAATTTATTAGAAAAGTAAGTAGTTACTGCCCATGTCTGCTTAGGATACAAAAAGATAAGCAACTTCAGATTCAACTCTCTCCTACTGCATTCAGGTGTATCCTCAGCTCTCTTAACTTGAACAGATCTTCTTACTGTATTGAATTCAAATTCACAATTCTCACCATCAAGCCCTTAATCATCTTCTCTTGCTTTTGTCCGTGACAAACTACGCCCTGACACTTCCCTTTTTCTTTTGCCCCTCTCCAGTTTTGTCCTCTAGCATGACGCTCCCACAAACAGAGGACTTCCTCCTCTGAAGCCCAGATCTCTGTGCAGTGCCCTTGCTGTGAAATCATCTTTCCCTCACTGTTACTCATAGATTACGCCCACCCTGCCTCCACTGCTTTCTGACCTGTGCCATGTCTTGACGGAGTTTAATGCTCTTTAGATGCCTGAAGTGCCTTTGTGAAGCGCTTTAGAAACCTACAGGTATAAATCCCATTATCAGCATCTGTCAATGCTTCCCTTCTGCTACTCCTGACTCTAAAAAAGCAAATCTAACAATAACAATCTAACAAAGGGGCTTTGGAAAGGGTTAGAGAACCCAAGAAAACAGAAGCAAATGCATATTTATTGGTGAGAGCAATGCCAGCTAAATTAAAGGGTTGAGGGCTTTGCTAGCATCCAGTAGAGAAGCAATATGCCATCTAGTGGAGAGAAAATGGAAAGAGAAAGGGCAGGTAATCGGCTGTCTCCAAGATGTTTTAGTAGAGAACTCCTTTGAAAGCAGGGTCCCATAAGCAGCAAAAAAAATTTACGCAGGACTTCAATTTCTGGTTTTGATGTGAATCAGTTTATACCATGAAGCCTGGTATCCCAGCCATCCCCTCCAATATCAAACTTTCTTGCTTCATAATATCCCCAAATCTATTCTGTGTGTTCAGTACACCAAAAATCACCTGTTCCATTGTTGCTTCGTGAAGTTCATTCAAATTCAAAGTATAGATGCCTTCTTCTGTGCCAAAGATAATGTACTGGTCTAAAAAAGTAAGAGAAATTGATTATTTCACAAGCTCATTACCACTTTGGCAACAGGAAAGTTTAAAATAGAAACCTAAAGTAACTTTACCTTTAGTATCTGGATGTATCCATGATGTTGCACAATTAATCTTCAAAGGACAACCATCAAAGACTTTGGAAAAACAAGCTCCCATCTGCAAAACACCAAAACTGAAACCTGAAACAAGTTTACAGTAGAAAGTGTTTATCTTCTGGCACTTGGCCACTTAGTACACACCTGTACACACCTCTGCTCTCTTTTTTCCAGACACAAACTTACTCTAATATGCCTTGATGCAAAACATTTTTATCTCCCCCAAAAGCAGCCTTCCAAACCATTAAGAAACACAAAGAGGAATCGGACTGATAAGAACAATTTTAAGTACCTGCTGGGTAAGAACAATATCGAGTGCTTATATAAATGGTGTATGAAGGGAAAAAAAAGCAGAAATGTTGCAGTAATACCACCCTCTTGCTTCACTAGCACCTCTCCCCCTTTCTCTTTACCAAGCAGAGACTGCCACTGGAGATCACAGCCCACAGAGGAAGCCTCCAACCCTTCACATCCAGACTGAATGATGAAAGGAAGTTTTTAAGAAAAGGAAACAAATATTGTGGATTCAGTACACGAAAAAGTAACTGGCTATGAGATGCAGAAAATCACCCCAGATGAGCTGGTGGTTTATTCTAGCATAAAGCTTCTGACACTAGAGAGATGCCACAACAGCAGGCTTCCCGTAACTCCCACTGCAAATGAGATTTCTTACCAGCACCTTCGGTGTTGGTGGTAAACCATTGATTGCTGGCTTCTGTGGGAAGAAAGAAAGATCATTAAATACCTCCCACGCACCGATATAAAACTAGCTAGCTAACATGACAGTGAAATCCGACTGAGAGTCACAACACTTACAGGAAAATCTCTTTTCTCTTTTTTACGTGGCAGTTGCGGGATTTGTCCGGACCCTTCTGTATTTTCTTCAATGAGTTTCAGCATGCCATCCCCATTTCCTGAAAAGAAGCCCAGACACATTTTGTAGCTCACTTGACACAGTGAAAAAGAAAAAAATTTTGCTGCCCTATAATCTGTTCTCCCCTGTATCTAGCAAGAGTGGAGAAGAGGGAGTTCTGAAACTTCTGTACACACACCTCAGGCAGCAGAACCCTTCCAGGGACAGCTGGCCACTCTTCTGTGTGCTAAGCTACCCAGTTTTAATAAAGGCTTTCCGTGACCCAAACAGTCCCTGGGCCAAACACAGCTGAGAATAACGCTGCGGCAAGCTCCTCACAGATGATCCTCCCCGCACATTTGTTGCTTTTACGCTATTCCTGCAGGCAACCCAGGAACAGCATTAACTGGCTGAGTGTCCTTGTTTCGGGAAGAACATCTCCACCATGGGTCATGGCTCTAATAAGAGCCAGTGCACAGGTAAAAAGGAAAGCTGCACTTTATTTTTTTTTCATAAAAATGATCATATCTACTGAAAATAGCTCTGGACTGATTTCCTTTTACAGGATGCAAAGCCACCTTTAGGAAATGTAAGGCATTTACCTACGTCGCTGTATCTGGCTGTGAGCAACCCAGGGCTGCTGATGCTGCTGGTCATACCAACGGGGGAAGAATCAGTCTGAGGCCCGCAAACAGGGATGCTCTGTCTCCGGTGAGCTGGTGGGGCTCTGTTCTGCGAGTCTGGGAAATGTTTTATTGTCTGACATTTCTCATCATCTGGGAGGTTCTCCTCAGGATAACTGTTTATTCTCGGCTGCAACAAACCAAAGAAGTGAAGGTTACCTGGGGAATGGCACCTGAAAGCACGGACTTCAGATGAGTTTAACTCAAGTCAGACTGCTTCTACATTAAAAAAAAAAAAAAATCAGGCTTTGAAAAAAGACATTTGACAGCAGAAAAATCTACGAAGTATTCCCTTCTCTGATGGAAAACCACAGCAGCAGGCAGAATGCTGAACAAGAGGACATCCCACGCAGCATGCTCTCTTTAGAGGAAAAATACCTACAGGTCACTTTGTCTAGGGCACTGTATAAGGCCAGGAGTCCCAGAGGTCGAGACCGTACAGACTGCAAGTCAGCAGAAAATACAGAGCTGCATGATGTCTGCTGGCAAATGGTATGTAACAGAATTTACAACCTACTGAGAGCAGCAGACAGAAGCGCTGCAGAGGCTGCACAAATGAGGTTTTGCCACTTAAACCTCTTTAAAACCCACCACCTCTTACCTTAGGAGGCAGCGGAGGTGGCCCTGCTCGCTTTAGTGTCGATCTGCAATGAAAAGGTGCGACAGTCGTCTTAGTTAAACCAACACCACAAACAGAATTACTTGAGAACACAGATGGTAAATAAGACGCGCTAGACGCATAGAAAACATGGATCGCAGCTTTGCATGAACAGGGTTAAACTAGAAGTGGGAAAAAAGCACGTTAATCTTGTTAGAAGTGTTGGGTTTCGATAAACTCATGTTCTTTCATAAATGCCAGTGTTACAGAGCGTACTGTGGCGAAGGGTATTTGAAATTAGCAAATAAATATATGTTCAGGGACTAGTTCTCTGAAGGTGCCCCTTCCCACTGCTTGAATTTTATTTTTGCACTTGTTTTTACTAGAAAATCCTTCCCGAGAGCAAAAATGCTGCATTTCTGGAACAGCCAGTAGATCGTGTCACAGAGCAATGTCCTCCCATAATTTTTCAAAGTTTATTTGAAAAACAGGTTTATTGGTCATCTACTCACAGCCACCCCCACGGCAGCCGAACTTCGGGCCAACCAACAAAGAGGTTCACCACCGCTGGCTGCAGTTTGCAGCTTTTGCTCTGGATCAGACAAACATTTGGGCACCAGAGGAGCTGCACATACCCCACGAGAGCTCTGCAGGAATACCTGCACGTCCTGTCACTACCCGACCCGGCTCATGATTGATATATTAATCGACATAAAATCTGCTTTAAAGTATTAGGTGCTTTCACAGGCACTCTGAGATAACCTCAGGAAGGAGAGCAGGGGAAAAAAGCATTGCTTTGCAGACATTCTCCTGACGATCAGATAAAGTCAAGCGTGCGTTAGACCTTTGAGTGCAGCCCGCCCTCGCTTATATTTATGAGCGGCAAAGCTGCCTGCAGCATTTTAAGGGAAGAGGTTTTGCCAGAACGCTGCCTGCTTTAGCGAGAGCCGCACGGAGTAAACACAACTGTACGCGAAGGAGGTCCACTCACTCTTCAACATCTTCGCTCCCATCGCCAAATTTTGTAAGCAGTCCCCTAGGTAAAATGTTTATAAAATTAAGAACTCTGCTCCAAGGTCAACACGTGCAACTAAACTGATCAGTGAGGTCATTTAGTTTCATAACAAGCACCTCCCAGCCCTTTTCAAAACAAAGTATTTCTCTCTTATTCACTGCGTTAAGCCCTTTTTCCTTCCCCTCACCCCCCAATAATCATTGAAGCTCTTTTCCATACCAGACACCATCAACTCATCTCTCGTTTCCCTACCTGGCATTTTAAAGATTGTTGAAATGCCTAATAAGAGTATGATATAAAAGAAGAAGGAAAAAAAAAAAGAGAACAGAGGAAGAGACTGGGAGACAAATGGAGAAAAGTCTTTAGATAGTAAGTTTCCTCCTTTAGTGCTATATGCTGAAACACAGACTGTTTCCCATTACATTGGGAATTTTTGTTTCAAAGCTACCGCAGGGTCAAAAAAAAAAAAAAAAGGATCAAAGCAGCACTGAAAGTATAATCCTGAAACAAACACAAACTGATAAAATTTTGCAAAATGGCAGTTTTCAAGCTGTGTCTCAAAAAAAACCCCCAAAACCCCTGCATTAAATCTAAGAAGCTAAACCATAAAACTAAACCCAATAAAAACCATTCCTTAGCATGCTGTTGTGATGTTGTGAAGTCTAGGCTTCGGCATTTAGGAATGGCGAGGTGGAGAGGCAGCTCAGAAGCTGTCTCAGTGTTCAGCCGGGGACAGGCTCCTCCAGGCTGGAGCAGCTGGGGCAGCCCAGGTCTCTGCCTGCAGAGCAGACAGCCCGTATCCCACCGACTCACGCATCCTTCCACAACACACCACCTCACCCACGGAGGAATGACCTCAGGGGTAACGAACAGGAAAATAAAAGCATATTATACAAAAACTAACCCAGGCAAATTTGGATTAATATAAAATTTCCCTGCGAGTTACTTCTGAAGGAAAAGTGGCAGAAAGTTGCCAACAGGAATTATTAAAAAATTTAAAAGAGAAAAAGTCCAACCATCAACAAAACCCGCGTCCATAATGCAGAAAATGTATTTTTAAAGTCATTTTAAAATGCTACAATAAGGATGAGAAAAATCAAGAAACAAATTTAATCATCAGGTACACATTTCAGTATTCCCCTTTCCAGTCAAGTAACTCCCAAGCGGAACGCATCAATCACCATTCACTCCGATAAAAGCCAAAGGGCACGAAGACCCCCCAGCACACATCCTCTCTGTGCATCCCTGGGATTACTCTCAACTGCTGGGACAGAGGAGTTATGCATTTCCTGTTTATCTTTTCAATCTGGAAGTGGTTTCCAAGTAAGCAGCACGGATTCACCATCCAGAAACTTTCTGCCTGTCCTCCTTTCCGTACTAAATCTGTATCAATTTACTGACTTACAGCTCTAGCAACGTTTGCTATGGCTACATTCATTCTGCTTTTAATACAGCTTTTAATACAATCTTAATAACGCTACAGAAACAGAATCAAAGCAAGAAGTCACTCTGCCAGGAGGAGCTTCCCTCCCTCCCTCCCTGCTCCTTGACCCCGCAGATTCCAGCTGTCTGCAGAAAAGTCAGCGCTCACGAGAAAGGCTTTCGATCTGCAGCTCATCAGGGTCACACACACAAAACCAGAGAGGAAGGAAAGCGGCCGCTGTCATTGCTGGACAGGGAGAGGCAGGGCCTAGAGTGCCACCCCCAGTTTTTACTACAAGAAGAGTGAGAGATGAAAAACAGGTTGAATTTAAAAAGTCTCGAAAACTGGCAATCTCTGTGACACAGCCAGCTTTCCAGGGGGCTGTAATGTCAGCTGACAGCTTATGCAAGACTTTATCTGCAAAAAAGCCAAAGAAATTCACTGTCTGCTACTCTGTTCCAAACTAAGATGGGAAACAGGCTCTTTTAGCTGAGCAGTTCTTTCAAC
>NW_010125704.1:25248-47325 GCF_000699245.1 Pterocles gutturalis | reverse complement strand
TGTGCATCAGTCAGTATGGCTGAGCTGCCGTATTCCTCGCTGCAAATTCAACGATTGCCTTTAAAGGCAGATTCCGGTAGTTTGCAGCAAATTAAATTCAGTCCTAACTTGGACAGAGTCGTGCTCCCTCACCTCAGCCCTGCTTTATCCCAGGGGAAATCAGTTACAGCATATCTTTACCTAAAACATTCCATCCCAGAACACTGCCTGACTCTACTGTCAATTACACTGATCAGACGCCCGCAGCAGAAGCCGTCATACTGAACTTGACATCCCAGAACACTGCCTGACTCTACTGTCGATTACACTGATCGGACGCCCGCAGCAGAAGCCGTCGTACTGAACTTGGTAACACTAAATCTTCAGAACTGCCTTCTCCTTCCTTTTCTTGCAAGGACCCGCCAACGTGCTCTGCCACAGGATGTCACAACCGCAGCCGCGGCTCCGAAGAGACGTGCAAGCCCAGCGCCGGATCCTGAACTCAGCCCTTGTAAGGTTACCAGCTTTGCTTTAGAAAATTCATTTTGGCTGCGTTATTTCTGTGTGCTGGCTGTGCATTTACACTTCGCTTTCCATCTACAACTGGGGAGCTACAACAAATTTCAAGCAAACTACTGTTTGTGGTTCAAAGAGATTAAAAACCATTCCCCAAAAGAGTGACTAAGCAATTGCAGGAGGAGGACTGCACTCTGGGTAAAATCTCCTTTAATTTATGAATATTAAAGTGGATTGGGGCTTACGGTTTGATCTTCCACCATACCTCAATTTTTCTTTCAGAGTGTATTTTCGTATCAAGTCACAAAAATACAAGATGTTTTTAAACTCGCTACTTACTTGCTGCTTCCACCATCAACAAAAGGATTCCAATGTGAAGCAAAGTCAGTGCCAGCTGCCACAACCTGGAGATGAAGAAATTTTCATTTTTCTTCCCTGTTAAACTGAAGTACCTTATCCACAGCACATGAAGAGGCCTGGGAGATTCCCAAGCCCTGCAGAATGACCCATAAGCACCAAAATAAAATTGTGAAAGTTAAATAATATTTTACAATCTAATTATAAAGGAACTATTGAAAAGATGTCTTATTTTTTCTTAGACTGAAACTTAAAAGCAGCACCTGCAAATGGTATCAAGTGGCAATAAGTAACATGAAAGCAAAAATTTATGGTGAAAACTCCTATTTTCCACTCAGGGCACTTCCAAGACACTCTTCTAGCAAGGGAATGTACTGCAGCCACCTCCAAACTCCTACGAGATGCCATCGGCAGAGGCTGGGAGCATTCCTGTGTCACCAGACACTGCACCCAGGGGACCTCAGTGGTAACAAGGTGTACAGATCTAATCAGTCCCATTCAAACAAAGATTAACCTGTACCTACCTGGCGAACTGGAATTACAGCTGTAAAAAACCGGAGTGGGATTTTTCTGGAGTGCTGAGCACTATCGTCTCCAAATCAAAATTAACGGCAGCTGCTGCTATTCCCAACACTTATTAAAAACCGGAGCCCTTGTGTACACAGGCACATAGTAATCCTGAAGAACGTTAATTAGCTGATCTGCACAAACTGCCGAGGGCTGGAACAAACAGCAGCAGCTCACAAGGGGAAAAACCGGCTGCATGCGAGCTGACCGCCTTCCAACAAACAAGCAGCAAATAAACCCCGATGATGGAAAGATCAGGGACTCAAATGCAGAACGGCATCTTCACATTATCAAATTAATAGGCACATGTCGTTTTTTTTCATCAGAGCACGACTCCCCGCTCAAAGCATAGAAGGCAATTCATTTTCTTAAAAATGTGGCAATTGTCTGGGGCCCAAGAGTGGTCTTCTCATGACCTGATACTTCAGAGACATATTACTTAGAGTTGAACCACAAAACAATGAAGACACTATAATTTCAATAAATGAAGAAAAAAACCAAACTCATCCTTACCATTTCATCCCGAGCTTCTGTTTCTTTCCGCAGAGGGGGCTCAAACTGCAGCTTATCAACTACAAAACATTACATTTTCCACTTTAATACACACAACATTAGACTAGTGCCCTTCCAGCATTCACTGCAGTGAAACACACGTCATAACACATTTAAATATTATGTACACAACACTTAATTTGCCTATAAAATATGACTATCACTTATTGTCTAAATGCTTCAATTTGCAAATGTGAAACCCACAAGAAAGAAACAGACCAAAAGTAAATACCAAGTCATTATATGAAGGTACACCAAAGCATAACTAGGTAACCACACGTTACTTTTAATGCATGTGAAAGAGAAGTGAGAGGCTTTTTAACGCTTTCCGAAAAGCGTCACGTACGTGATGCAGAGGAGTGGATACCATTTACAGTACAAAAGGCATTTGTCCAAACCTAGAGGAAGACTGTTTCTACCCTCATAATTTCAACTTAGACCCAACTGAGTTCTATATTAATATTATTTTAAAAGAAAAGAAAATTTTTCTTATATTAAAAGAAAACACACCCCTATCAGGACAGCTGGTGCAATCACAAGTGCTCCATCAGGGTCAAGAAATGGTTTCACTTATGAACTTGAAACAATGTGCAGCCAAACACAAAATGCTACTTTTTTCTATATTTTCTCATCACACCATGACACCGAATGTACTCATGTGAAAAAATGCCCTCCTAATTATCAACTCGCTCTTATTTTTTTATGTTTGCGTGTTATTAGTGCTTTTGCTGTTTTAATTAAGGCTGCATGGTCCGACAGAAATTGCAGAGCTGGAAGGCTACACTGGTCATGCAAGGTTTCCATGTAAACATGACGATGCAGCAATGAGATGGAATGAAACAGCAGAAAAATATGCAAGTATTAATTTTGGTTTTGGAAAAATATTATTGAAGATCCACGTGTATGTGCCGTTTCTTCTGTTTCGCAAATGTGCCAACAGCAGAAGAGACTTTCCAGAGTATACAACAAAAGAATGACACCAACGTCCTCCATGGGTAGAAGCAAACCAACACCACAAACCGGGCAAAGCACGTTAGGAACTTACAGTTTATCTCCGACGCCGTTCTTTCTGCCCTAATGTTCCTGTTGGTAGAACGAATTGTATGGCGGATAACGGAGTGAGGCTGTAAGGGTTATAAACAGAAAATTGAGAAAAGTCGTGTGGCTTTCTGTTGGGTCTCAATCAACAATCAAACCAACAAAGGGAAAGAATAGCTGCTGCAGTCACACACTGTGACACGCACCGTCTTTGTCCCAGTCCTGCACAACCCGTGCACAGGATCTTCCTATATACCCACAGCACAAGCGGGACAAACGCTGGGGCAGTATTTCCAGGCTTCTCCGCACAGCAGCTCTAAAAACGGAGCTCTGAAAATGCTGGGGCAGTGAGCCTGTCAAACTGCAATCTTACATTCCCAAATCAAAGCACAGTATTCAAAAAAGACAAAAAATATCAGATGTTCTCACCTCAAAATCATCATCATCAACTTCACTGTAGTGTGGATGGTTCTCAGGATTATTAACTTTGTCCAACAGCTCAACTGCTAAAGATCTTGAGAGACCAGGCTGCCCTACAAAGCTATGCTAGAACCACAGAAAAAAACCAAGTTACAATATGCAACTGATGTGTAACGTTCATTAAAAAACATCCAATATAGAGTGTCACTGAATTTTGCCCGTTTTCCGGGGGCTATTTCTGTTTTCTGGGGGCTTGACTATTTCTTTAATGGCTCCTTGATCACTAGACTTCCTAACCCCTCTGTAAGCATGGGAATGCCACACTTTTGGCCATTTATTAATTGGAAGTTAAACTCTGAGTCAAGCAGTTACACCTTAACTTCAGTTTTTTAACATGAGTAGTTCAGCCAGGTTCAGGAAGGCAGAAATAGACACAAGAACTACTAAATACATCCATTTTCTATTTGGGTAACAGGAAGGGTCAACACCTATGAGGCTAAGCCCAAGAGGATGAAACACCCACTTGCAGGAAGGACAGGCTGAAAACAGCATGAGGCACATTTCTGTCATTTTTCCTACCAAAATTGTATAAAAATCTTGCTACTGAACAAAATCTTGCTACTTCCTACAGCTGACCAATGTCTCTTTCCTTCAGATTTCACCACCCATGTTGTAAGATCAGAGAAAGAAAATTCTTCCAGTTTGGTTTTCTATTGATCTGTTGCTCACTTTGAAGCAAGAGATCTTTCATTGATGTCATTAAATGTTCCAAGTCACTTACAGAAAGGAGTCTGTCTGCTGTTGGTCTCTTCTTTGGATTTTTTGTAAGTGCTATTTTGACAAAATTATGGAATGTTGATGACCTTAAAGAAAAATGAGGTTTTAGGTTCAATTTTTTAAAGATATAAAGATATTTTTATTATTTTTTATAAAGATATTTTTTATTTTAACACAGTTACTAAACAAATTGGAAATCGGTGTGCTAAATTAGAATGCTGTCCAAGTATCTCAGCTCAGGTTTGAATAATTACGTTACCAAGTTAACAAAACAGGGGAAAAAACATTTGATTCATGCAACTTGCATAGAAAAGTTTTGGTAGAGAAAATAAACCAAACACATACAGTGTTACTTCAACTTTTTCCATTTTCAATCGTTATGGAATTAGGTATTAGAAATAAAAATTGTGAATTATATACCCAGCAATCTCAAGATCTAGGCAAACCTGCCAAGTTCACTGTTCTTGGCTACAGGCAGGAAAATAAAATACAAAGTTCTAGACAAAGCCTCAACTTACTGTTCAAAATGCTTTATTATTATTTTCAGAACAACTCGGTGACTGTGTCACATCACCTCTTTTTAGATCCGAATTATGACTTGATGCTACAACTGGACCTACAATTTTTCCAGCATTTTTCTCTCAGTTGTATTTCTGTCAGTGTGCCTCTCTGGGGACAGCATCAGCCCCAGGCTGCTTGATTTCAAGTCACGTTACAAAACACATTTCCTCTGCTAGTCTCAGCATCTGAGAAGGCGGCACTGGAGCAGTGAAGTGCGTTGGCTGGGGTCACACCGAGCAGTTTCAATACAGGAAACATACACTTAGCAGTGTTTTCTCCCTTCCTGTAGCGCACATCTGCTCACCCAAACACCTCAAGACTGTACAGCAGCATCATGAGTAAAAAATCCTGCACAGCAGAATTGGTTTGAGTCTCAGAATTACAATGTTAGCAAGTGTGGTACCAAATCCTGCAGGCACTGGGAAGGTACCACAGGTTAAAGAAATGATGGAAGGATTAAACGATTACCTGTCGAACTGACAGTGGCAAATGCCCTATAATTGGAATTAAAGGATAAAAATATATTTTTTTTTCCTGGAATGTACAAAGAGGATCGAAGAAGAGAGATCTCATTTCCCTCTGGATCGATTTACATAGGTAGGGCTGTCCTGTCCCACACTGCTGGTTTTCTGGCATGTCAGAAAATACCTGCTGCTGGACCTTAACCCTCTTGTTTGCTTTCAGACACCTATAAAAAACAACTAGTTGTTTCTCAGTGAAACTCCTGTACGTGAAATCACCTCTCAGGTTCCTGAGTTTAAAACTAGCACACACTATTTTTCACTGCCTCCCCTCCTCAATGACAAAGAGTTTTTTCACATTATCTACAAAATATTGAACAAAGGAAAGAGTTTAACCTACCATTTTGGTTTTTCCTTTAGCTTTGGTGGCTGAAAATTACTTTTTGACATTAAAAACAAAGCCCTAAAGGTAAATGAAAAATAATGTTATTATACTGTAAAAAATAATTAATTTCATCCTAATATCTAAACACTTTAACACTTTCATGGTAAGAATCATACTGGTGAAACTGGATTATAGTCTATACTGTGTTAGAGGACAGACACAGTAAAGCTGTTGATTTTCTTATCTTTAAATAAAATCTTTTTATCGCCACGCATAATCCTTTTAAACAGAAGGCACCAGCTTCTCTAGTGATTTACTATCACTGGACAGTAAATCTCTACCTGTTCTTAATCAGATTGTTGATGACACTGTGAAGTTTTGGAATAAAAATATTTAAAAATTTGGTTATCGTTTCATTTCTAAATTTAAGAATTTAGCTTCAGACTGATGTTTTAAAAACAGACACAGCTCACGCAGAAAGCAGCTGTTTGATGAAGGAATCCTAGCGCGAGTTTCCAGGTCTGAGCTACCGAGCAGGTTAAGCTATATCAGAACAGTCCCTGCAGGGGCTGAAGAGGGTCCTGGAGGTAAGGAAGGTCCCTGGCCAGCAGACCTCATCGGGTGAAGATCAAACATGGGCGGCTGAAGCTCGGCGAGTTCAATCGCTGTTATGCCAACCGCCCAGATATCGCAGAGCTGGTTATATCCACCGTTCTTTTCCACCGCTGCAACTTCTGGGGCCATCCTTTAAAAGCAAAGGCATCGTTCATTGAGAGCACCAGCTGAACAGTGCCCGCACGCGGGCGGCACAAAGCGTGGCACGTAACCCTAGAGCAGAAACCCCCCCAAAAAACATAATTCAGGGAAAAGCCCGACCCCCTCCTCCCCTCACCCAGCATTAGGGGAGCGGAGAAGCACACAGAGGTGATGTGTTTTGCCCAAGGTCACGGGCTGGACGGCAGCGCTAGGAATAGAACCAGTCTCATGATTCCTGGTGCAATGCTTTAATGACCAGCTAATCTGCCTGCCCTCAGTCCTCCTTCCCCAACAGGATAAGGAGGACAGCGAACAATTAAAAGCCATTGTCTGGATTAAGCTGTACATATGTGTTCAGTCTATAGGAAGAATACCGCCCTAGGCATCTGAACTGCATCACAGTAATGCTGGAAACTAACAGCAGCTGAATTTGCATACATAACGCAGCTCAGGATTTACAGTGATCTATTTGCATATTCAGTGTTGCCTCGCACAGACATTAATCAGTAGAGGTGATTAAAAGATAGTTTAAAATCTGGTTTTTTTCACAATTCTTGCTGCACAGAAATTGCAAAGACATTGTTTAGTTTATTCACTAAAAGCGTAAGAAGTTACTGAGAAACTAAATGACCATGAGGTATCCAGACAAAGGGGAGAATGTTCTGCATTAATAAATTTGTTAGAAACAGCAATCTTGCCTCAAATATCAGGTAGCTTCTGTTACAGGAACAGATAAGCTACAATCAGTGCCTCCCAGACGTTTTAGGCATTTTAATTAATGAAAGAGAATTTATGCAATTGCTATATATATTTTAGAATATGTGTGTATACTTCAGCGTGTGGATTTTAGAATTCTTGGCATAAATACAGACTTAGCTTTGCACACAATCATAGCAACCAAAGCAGTTTCTCACCAGTAAGGGGTACCAATAAACGATTTCCTCTTCGCAATGGTGGCTGTTATTTTTGCTGCTACACCGAAGTCAGCTGGAAAATGAAATTATCACAGACTTAGAAAATCTCATTTTAAGACTTCATTTTATGCTAGGAAGTACTATATTATGAAAGAACAATCCCATTTCTCATTCAAATTTAAAATTCATTAAGCTTCAGTTGAAGATTAATAAGGAGATCAGCTAATGTCTTCACTGACACAACTTCAAATTGAAAAGCTTAGCTTCCACACACAGCTCACTCATGAATCCTGTTCCTCTCCCAGCTATTTTTCCATCTCACAATACAGCAACCAAGCAACCTCACGAAATTTAGTGGCCATTTAATTTAATATTCGAGAGGAAAAATAGCATCATGCTTTGGAAGCAGGACTATTCCTATGTTACTCATGGAGGAAACGCGGGGGGCCATCTGTTCTCATTTCTGGAGACTGTCTAGGGGACAATCACCCCTTGCTCTCAGAGCTGCAGATAATCAGGTGGTCTTGCAGAGCCAAAAATCTTTTCAGTTCTTCTTATTTTTATAGCATTTGTAGTATGATAGCTGGAGGGCAAATCTAACTAGTTTAGCAGGCAAAAAGGAAGGTATCAGTGCATAACCCAACTTAAATGCATTTAGTGGAAGCTCCTACGAGTTTCAAGGTTTTATTTTTTTTTTTCTTCTTCTTCTTCTTTAAAAAGCCGTCCTGTCCTAGCACAGCACTCCTGGTTCACCACAGGGGAGTAAACGTTGGGTTTTGAAGGCAGCACACTCAGATAACAAGAGATTCAGCCTGTTTGTGCCCCGCTAAATGCAAAACATCACTGGAGGAAGGCAGTTAATACAGATCTCTTGTGGGTTTTCATCTGGAGACCTCAGAGCACTTGCGGAGGAGGAAAGTTTCCTCTTCTCCACCTGCGTGGAAATGCCCAACGTTATACACTGGGCTAGAGGCACAGCCAGGATCAATCCCCACTTTTCCACAGGCTGCCAGGCTCAGGAAACGCTGTCTCACACAGCGGATCCTTGGAGGGTCGGAGGGAGAACTGCCATCGTGGCTCGGAACAAACCCGTTGATATCCAGGTAACCCCAACCTGGCCAGTTCCAGGGAAACACGGGAGGCTTCAAGGCTTGGTGGTTGAAAAAATAAATTATCTGTAACTTCTCGATGGAATGCAAAACTTGTATGTACACAAGCCCATGGATATGCACTTTCTATCATCAACTATTGTCCCAAACAAGAATAAGAACATCCTACAGTGCAACACCAAAAGGTTCATGCCACAGAGAACAGAATCTAATAAACCGACTGCAACAACACAGGAGATCTGCTGTATTATCATTTGCAGCAAGCTCCATCTTTGCTGTGTATGTTCTGTTCAAAGCAAAACAAAGCCTTGCAAAAGCTGAATACTCCTCTTGGAAGGCATGGTCTCTACATTCTGATTATTTTTTTGTCTTAATGGAATGCTAAAAGTAACTTGCTAAATCAAAGTACCCCAGCTGGTACTGTAGCTTTCGATCGATCAAATTAAAACATTCCCATTTGCTTTCTGTCTTATTATTCAATTCAGGCAACTTACCTAATTTGACATCTCCATGGTCTGTTAGTAGAATATTTGCACCCTAAAACATAATACATAGAAAGTTAAACATCTTTATCAGGAATATTTTTCTGTATTAGAAAGTTTAAGATAAGTTTCTCCAAGTTCCAAGTTACCTTTATATCTCTATGCATTTTGCCCTTCATATGCAAATAAGCAAGACCCTGGAAATAAACGAGACACAACACATCATTTTGCCATTTGTAAACACACTACAAAGCCAGTGCCATTTAAAAATTTTTATTTTCTTTTTTACGGGTCTACACCCCTGCCTCTGGCAGCAGCCAGTTAAGCCACCGCTTCAGGGAGAGGCGTGCATCCCCGTGATCCTCTCACGTAATTCATGGATACAAGGAGCAGGGAAAGAAAAGTTCCTTTAAGAAACAAGCTGCCTGCATCATCTTATTTCTGTATTTCTACAGTTATTAGCAATCGCAAAATGAAAGAGAATTTCAGCCATCTCATTGCAGAGTTTTTCCTCTACAAATTATTACAATTTACTGCCCCAGATCAAGCAGGCAGTTTAAAATGTGCTTTTTTTTTTCCCCTCCATGACTTGGCTACTTACCCCTTGCCCACTAGGTATGAGCTGTTTTCTGCAAGAAGGTTCAAAAATTTCTCCCAAACTACTGCACTAAATCCCTGTGTTAGCCACAGTTTCCCTGAAACTTCGGCTGACCGAAGAAACAGGAGCAGGACAGAGGCTCAGCATTTTGGTCCTGCAGTGGGATCCGCACAGATGTCTACTCTGGTGTGAACTCCTTGGCAAATTACAGCACAGAAGCTGCTCTGGCAATGGTTTTAAGCAAATATTTCCACTACATTAGTGGATTTTCTTGCTAATTTTTTTTTTTTACAATATGGAAGCTAACAGAGTAACTCTGGTTCTTTGGTTTCAGCCAGATTCCCAGTGCCTACAAATGTCAGTGATGGTACTGCAGCACTTTCTGAAATCCTCTTCTGTATCTATTTCTGTACTTGGAGCAAACACTTCATCATATACCTGCAGAAGTACCGTACCTGTAAAGTTTCTCTGCACACATATGCAATTTGTAACTCTGACAGAGGTCCCGTTACTGAAAATAAAGATTTAAAAGTCCATAAGTCTACAATATACAAAACATAAACATTACGTGAAGCAGCCAAAAAAGTGGTATGTCCATGCAAAAGTTCAAGACCGATTTTACGTGAACTGAAAAGAGGGGTTTGTTTGGTTTTACAGAAAGGCTTTCTGTAAAAAAACCAGCACAACAATAGAAGACAATACCCACAGCGAGAAGAAAACCTGTTTTGACAGAAATCTAATTATTATTTTACAAGTGATTTTGTAGTAATGTAATATCCTGTATTCTGAGGAAGGTAAAAAACAATCAGAGTGACTTCTGCTGATTTTTTTTTTATATTAGATACAGCGATGTTCTCTACTAGGGGCCTATGAGACTTTGAATTGTTTTAAAGCTATTTGTACTAACTGGCTGAAAAATAAAGCACAAAGAGTCCTGGTACTTGAAAACTCCCTGTTATCATTTAAAGGCAGAGCAAGTCCCCAGACTGCTTTTCCAACAACTCCAATAAATCCTTCGCAGAATCAACAACTCTAGATGAAACCTCAGAGAGGGAAAATAACAATAAAAGAGTGATACGGTACTGCACCACAGCAAGAACAACAAGTTCTTCCTACCCCTTAAGGATCAAGTGTAGAGATTTTCCAGTAAAAACCTGCTTCCTCACACCATGTACAGTCTCCATATGCAATTAGCGTGATTTCTGGTTGTGAATTTTTTCAGGGGTCTTTTTTCCACTCCTTCAGAAAGCAGACAACCTGCTTCTGCACATGGCATTCAGAGACACGGGCTGAGAGGAGCCAAGACCCGGGCGAGCTCCCAGCGTACAGCCACTGCAGCTGCTGGAGAGCTTCCCACTGGAACATCTCAAGCTCTTTGGGTCAGCATGGTGGAGAAAAATAACGAAATAAAGCATGTTCTGCCCTAGAGTATTACCCCAAAATGACAAACACCATATTTGAGAAGTGCTCTCAACACAATCTGTTGACTGCAGTTAAAAGACACTGTTCATGCCCTAAGAAAAAACATGTTCAGTGCCCAGCCAGTACCAACCATTCCCCGTTAGTTTGCTTATTATTTATTTTTCTTCTTTGCAGAAAGCTTCCAAAAGGTAGAAATGTTAAAATAAGTTTCCAAGTACCATGGTAAATATCTTGGAGGGATCCTCCACCGCAGTATTCCATGCATATCCACAGCTTTTCACGGCTATCGAGAGAAAGTGAAAACACAGGCATCAGAAGCTGACTGATCTGTATACAGAACAGGGTTAATAATGATTATTTAAAGTATTTTCTACTGGTCTTGATCACTTTTTGTTAAAAATACAGGGCCTCCAAAAAGGGTACTGGAAATTTAGAATTTTAGCCATTTGGTCCCAGTTGACGTCCATTTGGGCTGTACAGATTACTTAAAAAATGCAGCCCTCCAAGAAACCTAAAGATGAAGCCTCATAGAAAAAGACCCAACAGGCAAAGCGGTGATATATATTCCCACCGAACCAATTGATAAATGGCAGAGTTCCACAGAAATGGAAAATATTCCCCAGCTCTCTGTATAACATTTAACGTGTGCACTTGAAGATGCAGCCAGCTGGCATCACCTTGTTTCTGCCTCTCAGAACGTCGCATCTGTTACACCAGAATGATGAAAAATATTATTACCAGCAGCTCAGATTTAGTGTTTTGCTCTTACAACTCACTGCCTATACTCCCACAGCACGCAAGACTACCATTAAATAAAATATTAAATAAAATTCTGCTCGTGATAAATAATGAGCTACTTTTATATTAAAAGTGATAAATGTTTAAAATCTGCCCCACAAGTGAGCAGGATTGGATATGTTGCAAGAGTCTCTAGGGGAAAAGTTTCTTTCTGTTCCTAGTGATAAAAATATTCCAGCCTTCTGGCCAGCAGAGAAAACAAAGTATTAGTCACTTTTTTTTTTTTTAAGGCCAACTGGGAATCAAAGGGAATTCAACCTAGAGAAGAACGCTGAGAGAGGATGTAAGTGCTAAACCAGACCGAGCATTGTCTTAGGAAAGAACCAGCAGAAATGCAGATAGAAGAAGTGAGGTTTACCTGAGATAGCTCCCAAAATAGGCGACTATGTTGCAATGTTTGCATTCTTTAACCATATATATTTCTTGCTGTATCAAGGAAAAGTCATCTCCTGAAAAACAAGAAGCAGTCACAGCTACATTACACGCAACTGAACATTCAGAGACGGAAGGTACGCACGTCACTCTTAAAAACACGCCACGGACCTGGAGAATCGCAAAGCCTTTCACGAGGGCTTTCCAGCACACCCGCCTGCTCAGCAAGAGTCACCTACACACACCATCCTTTCTGTTTCCACTCTTTATTACAATGCTTTGCATGAGACACATCACAAGATATTTCTTGAAGTCCAACAGAGGAGGGCTGGCTTGGTGGCCTGGACACGATCCATCTGTTCAAACAGCTCAGCACGCACCGAGAGCGCTTTGAAAAGGAAGCGGAGGGAGCCCACGGTAGGACGGGAGCCCACGGTAGGATGGGAGCAGGATGGGAGCCCACGAGGAAACTCCGGAGCAGCCCCCGTACAGCCATCAGACAGCCCCAGCTGGAGCCGATTTGGCTTTATGGGGACACACTTGGTGCTCACAGCACAAGGGTCCAAGTGACAGAAGGAGAAATCACTGCAAACTAACTGCAGAGTCCCCTGCCTGAAACCAGAAGAGATCACATACCACAGGCTCTTTATTAAAAGCATTTCATCCAAAACGTCTCCGATAGAGCATATGGTCCGCACACCCACTCAGCCACCGCTGACTCAGAAGAGAAGCAGAGAGTCCTCAGCACTCTTATCAGTGCATTTTGGGATGAGGACAGCTACATAAGCACATTTGCACATTTTAAACATCCTTTGCAAAAAAAAAAAAAATTATGCTGAAAAATATATTAGGGCTAGAGCAAGAGCCTCACATGTTTCTGCCTCTTTAATTTAAAAGGGTAAAAGCTGTCATAAACTAAAAAATAAAAATTATAGATGCAATGAAGCAAACTAAAATACCTGAGAGCTAGGATAAACACTGGTATACTTTTATTAAATCCCACTGAGAGAATTTCCAAAGAGAGGATGTTCTTCCCAGAATCCAGAGTTGAAAGACCGCAGCTGAAGCTCAGGGCAGGCTTACACCCAGCCCAGCTCCGGAGGGACATATCGGCTGGCTGACAACCTGAACAGCAGCGACACATCAAACAACATCAGCACAGCCTGACAGCCTCCCTCAGAAGAGCAACATCCCAAAAATCACCCTATTAGGCCATCCCAGGCATGTGCCTTCTCTGTGACCATGCACAGATATACTTTTATTCTTCCTTTGGCATGAACAAAACTTCTGTAACAGCTTGTAGGACACTAAAGACTAGAATTTAGATCAAGGTTTTAGGTAAAATGTTGCTCCAGACAGTATGGTAGGTACCACGTTCTCTCAAGGAAAAAATGGCTTTGTATGTTTGCTTTTAAAGTTTCACTAGTAAAAGTTACCTCCTGCTATCAAAGTCAGGGATGCACAACCCAGCAAACATGTTCTGCTTTGTTCTGCTTCCCTTAATTTACATGATTTTGACAAGTCCAAGAGGTCTCAAGCACTGCTGTAAATTCTCTTTGGATTCTTCACGTGTTTATTTAACAAGCAACAGCACAGCTAATATTCTTAATAACCTCTTTAAAACTAGATGTGTTTATTTGCTGTGTTTTGAAGCAAGTTCCCAGAGCAACACTGTCACTGGTGCGGGCAGGACCCACCGCAGCCGGTACTGGTGTATGGACCCACGGCACTCACCAGCCCTTTGCAAACCCCAGCTCTCCATACGTACACCGGTACGTAGAAGATATTTAGTGATATCACAAAAGAAGTGCCAATTTGATATAACCACTTCCAAATGATCACAACCTTTACGCCTCAATGACCACCAGACTCAAGAAAATAATGACGAAATACAAAGGTAGGAGGGAACACACTTGGATGAATACATCCCTGATTGATTCTGGTAAATCCTCAAGGGCCTCTTGAAGTTGAATTGTACGAAGAAACACTTCAGCAGGGCAGGAAAACATTAGGAAAAGAGTTTCAAATGTCACGAGTCTTTTTTTAAACACAAGTAGTATTTTTTTAAATAATTAAAAAAAAAGAAAAGGCAACACGATTTCCATAAACGTAGCACGGGTTTCACACTGCGCTTGCTCAATGGGTTACCTTTCAGCTACAACTTTGCTTAAATTCATGCACCCTGCCTAGAAATGACTACAATGAGTAAAGGATTCTTGATTTTGAATCAGATGGATTCATTCCTCCCATTTCTCTGACAAATTTCCCGAGGGAAATTGTTGAACACTCACAGATAACTCACTGGAGCATTTTAAAACTACTGAAGTTTTTCAAGAAAGACAAATCTAAGCAATTTTGAAGGCAAAAGCCTTCACCCCACACCAAAGAAGGTACTGTCCTTCTCCAACGCTACGTCCGCAAGTTGAGGGTATTGAACGCCCAACATCCATGCTCTCGTCTTCAACTGCCATCTTCAAACCCAAGAATCTTTGAGAGGGCAGAAGCAGCACTGCAGCAAAGCTCACATGTGAAAATCGCGATCAAGAAGCATTCCCAAAACAGCAAAACCTTGCAGGCAGCAGCTGGAATTGCCCATCGATAGCACATCACCGGGGCTGCCTAGGAATGCAAGTTCTAGGAACCATGACTAATGGGGGAAAAGAGAAGGAAATATGGGGATTTGGGCTAGAAAAAGACTGACAGCAGAAAAGAGAACAACCTTCATGCACATAAAAGATAGCAGGGAAGGGGGGGAGAAAGGATAATCTGTTCTCCAGTTTTATGGTAAGACAATTAGCAATGGACTTAAATTGCCTTAACGTACACTCCCTGTAGAGATGAAAAGCTTTTCCTACCAGAATAACATCGCAGCACTGAACTCGAAGGGATGGGAAGCTGTGAAATTCCCCACCAGTGAAAAAAAATGAAGAAAATGCTGCACAAGTACCCAGCAGGAGTGACTGGGGCTGATCCTGCCTGTAGGAGAGGACGACAGAAAAGGTGATCTCTTGATTTGCAATTAATAAATGAAGAATCTGTGCAAGAAATGAGGATGCCTACAGAAAAATTAAAAAAAGATTTGAGAGAGGAAAGAGGGGTGCAGGCTGAATACAGACAGGGAGCTGACAGAGAAGTAGCAAACAGATGGAAAGAAGAGGAGAAGTATCCGTGAGAAAAGTTTGGCTAAAATATGCAGAAAATTATTCTGAAAGATCAGACAGAGATAGGAAAGAAGATGTATAGTCGTTTGAAGACGACAAGAATTAATTCAAAACAAAGGAATTCAGAGTTTCCAGGCAGCTGGAGTATTAATCTTGGCAAGAGACGCTGCAACAGGGCAAAAATTAAATATCCTTGGATAGCATGAAAAAAAAAAGAAGACAGTAAGACAAAGAATTTGTAGAAAATACTTTGTCGAGAGGGAGACAGCAAGACAAAAAGAATCGGATCAAAGGTGACAATATACCCATACAAAGAGATTTTCATCTGCTTTAGTCATCAAAGCTTGCTTGATGCGAAATAACGCGGAATTGGAAAAATGTACTTTTTGTCTACTCACATGTTTGCAATTATGGGTTATGTGGCATGCTGCGCAAAAACATCGTTTAGGGAGCCGCTGTAAATCACACGAGCGGCATGGTGAGTCACTGCAGCTTGCTACTATTATGTAATTTTACCTCTGCAGCGAGCCACACAGGACACAGCAGAGCGGTACAACGGAATATTCTCCTCCCATCCCGGCGCGCAGCCGAGGCTGCTCTGCTTGGCACAACCAGCTGCTTGTTCTCCAGCACAGCTGGCAGGGAGGAGCGCTGCCGAAACTCCGATCATTGTGTGATGGGATCGGGTCAGATTTCAGAAGCGAAGCAGAGCAAGGCCTGGTAAATTCAACCTAAATCCACATTGAAACAGGAGAGCATGGAGAAAACTGATGGCCCATTAGCACTAGGGAATTATTCTATTTGCAGACCCTGCTTCTCACCTACGTGGAACTGGTATGGACAGATGTCCTGCCAAGTCATCCTAGACGGAGAGCATGTGTCTCCTGGATCCACACACCCCACTCTGCAGTGTGGGAAGGCGTTGATGGCTCCAGTGCCTACCACACAGCACTCCTGGGTCTTCTGAGCACGCCTGACCTTGATGGTTTTTAAGCACATTTATTCCTGGTCATATTTTCATCTGCTTCACTGATTGCTTTCAGTGGTCCCATCCTGCAAAAAGACCCATCGCCACCTCTCACAACTCCTCCTGGGTCTGCTGTGAATCACTTTGTTGTCCAAAAGGCTCCTCGGGGAAGAAATTAATAGTTACTGGTTTAAATTGGTTTATTCTGCATTATTTCAGCACTGCATCACAGGGATGGTGCCGTGCGGGAACAGAGGGAGGGACGGGCCGGGCAGCGTCCAGGGCTTGCACGCAACTGGGAGGAGGGAACTGACGGCATTCGGAGACATGCACGGTGTCACCGATTGTTGTCCAAAAGGCTCCTCGGGGAAGAAATTAATAGTTACTGGTTTAAATTGGTTTATTCTGCATTATTTCAGCACTGCATCACAGGGATGGTGCCGTGCGGGAACAGAGGGAGGGACGGGCCGGGCAGCGTCCAGGGCTTGCCCGCAACTGGGAGGAGGGAACTGACGGCATTCGGAGACATGCACGGTGTCACCGACGGGTGGGACAGAAGCACTGATTAAGAGGCGAGATGTTCAAGGTGCCGGCCAGCCTGCCAGCACTCCTGCCCTCAGTGCGCCGTCCGCACGGGCCCCAACATGCCAGCAGGACACAGCAGGCTGCCTGGCAGGAGGTGTGATGGGTGCTCCGAAGCCTACCTGCCAAGCCTCTCTGGGGAGCTTGGCTGTGGATGCTTTGCAGAGTTGGGAATTTTAACACTATAATTAACATTTGTTGCTTAGAAGCGAGATGCCGTTGAGCAACTGGAGCGGGTGGACACCACTGTACGGGGCGCTGAAGGATGAACCAAGAGACTCCTGCCTCTGGAGTCAGCAGAAGCGACTGTCACCCTGGCAGGGACCATTCCTCAAATGTTTTTTATGTCAACAACTTGAGCTCCCACACATGGAGAGGAAGTCCCATGGGAGTGACAACTCTGCAGAAACCATTCGTCCCAGTTTACAAACTCCACAGCCAAGCAATAGCCACACCTCGAATAATGTGTTTGGTTTTGGGCCCCTCACGACAAGACACTGAGGTGTTGGAGCAGGTCCAAAGAAGAGCAATGAAACTGGTGAAGGGCCCAGAGCACAAGTCTGATGAGGAGCAGCTGAGGGAACTGGGGTTGTTCAGACCGGAGAAGAGGAGGCTGAGGGGAGACCATATCACTCCCTGCAACCCCTGAAAGGAGGCTGTGGCAAGGTGGTGTCTCTTCTCCCAAGTAACAAGTGACAGGACGAGAGGAAATGCCCTCAAGTTGCTCCAGGGGAGGTTTACCTCAGATATTAGGAAAAATATCTTCACCAAAAGGGTTGCTGAGCATTGGAACAGGCTGCCCAGGGAAGTGGTGGAGTCACCATCCCCGGAGGGATTTGAAAGACGGGTAGATGTGGCACTTAAGGACATGGTTTAGCGGTGGAGTTGGCAGTGTTGGGTTAACGGTTGGACTTGATGGTTTAAAGGTCTTTTCCAACCTAAACAATACTATTGTTCTAGGATCTACAGGTCATCATCTCCTCTGGGCTGATTTCCAGACATCCCCATGCTCCCCAGCTCTCTCCAGTCACTCCAAACCACCTTCCTGCACGCAGTGAGGGTTTCATCTCTGCTGAAGAAAGGGATGGCTTTCCCAACACACAGGCTTCTGCTGAGATCAGAGTTTTGCTGCCAGTCTTTCCCCATTACCCTCATTAACATTTTCCAGTCCCCATTCAGAGAGCTTGACACACCATGTGACTGAACAACAGCCCCAAAATATTTCTGGAAATGTGGAGAGGATGCAAGGCATCACTGTAGCATCCCACCCCACAGCTCTGACACGTACCAAACCCCTGTCTTCTTCACCACCCTGCAGACCTGCATTGCTCTTTACCAACCATTCTGAAAACTGAGAACAATCCTTTTCAAGTTTCACATCTTTAAGAAGGAGAGTAATTTAAACTGCATTCAAGCATCTGAGCTGTTTTATCCATACCTCTTTCTTGGGACATAAGGAAACCTGCAGTCTGACAGAAAGAATTTAAATTCCCCAAACGTGAAGCTCAGAAACTTGATTCCAAGCAGGAAACTGTTATTTGGAAACAATGATGTTTCCACCAGCAAATTTTATTGCCAGGCATCTAGCTGCCAGCTGCTAACCACTGATGGTACCGATTATCTCTCGACTGATAGAAAATATCACCGATGGTGACGTGGGGCCACAGCAGCACGAGCTCTGCAGTAAGCAGCACACAAGTGCTTGGAGTGACTGGTCTAACACCAGAAACAATTTCCCCATGTACGTTCTCTTCTGCCCTGCTTGGATCCTACTCATGAGCAGCCATGCCATCATATAATCTATATTCATATTCCCTAATACTTTCATCTCTTTTCCTCTCTTTGCCTTATCTACTCACTGTTGGACATCTCAGCCTTCCATGATCCCATCTTTACTCTCCCTTCTCCCACTGCCATCTCACTACTGATATTTTGCTTCATCTATTTTGTCAAGTGGAGCATCATCGTAATTTCAAGTACCCCTCAGCAACCTACCTTCACCCCAAGTGTCACACTCTGCATTACCTTCCAGCTGAAATGTGTCATTTGTCAGCTTCTTTCCTACTCCTAACACCTCCTTCCTCCCCGCAACCCCTTCTGCTGGCCTTCTGTCCTGGGTTCAGCTGAGACAGAGTTCACTTTCTTCATCATAGCCAGCAAGAGGCTGAGGTTTGGATTGGTGCTCAGAAGAAAGCTGATAACAAGTGATGTTTACGCGGCTGCCAAGGTCTTTCAGCTTCTCTGGCTGTCTGCAAACAGGAGAAGCTGGGAGGGAGCACAGCCCCAGTGACCAGCCCAGGATTTGATCTTAGGTTCAGGATCAAGACCCAGAGTGGCCAATAATCTATTCCATAACGTAGCCGTCATGCCCAGGATAGAGGTGAGGACCCTTTTGGTTCCGGATCTCTTTTGCTCCGGGTCATCTCGCTCCAGGTGGTCGCTCTCCCAAGGCCTTCCCCCCCCACCCCGGTCAGCTCCGGGTCTGAGACGCTTGGACTGTTCTCTCCGTTCCCTGAGTGCGGTTTCGGGACTCTCCCTGCTCCGGGATCATTAGCTGGGAACAGGCTGAGCCGTGGTCATCGGGTGAGGGGGCAGAGTTGCTGTGTATCACTCATTTGTATATAGTATTACTTTCAATATTATTGTAGTTCAGTTATTAAATTGTTCTTATCTCAACCCGCGAGTACTTTTTTCCCTTTACCCCTTTAATTCCCTCCCCCATCCTCGGGTGAGCGGGTGTGTGTGAGTTGGCCCCTAGCCAAGGGCTAACCCATCACACCTTCTTCATCCCAAAAACCCTGTGCTGTAAGTGAAAGCTTACACTCCATGGAAACATGAGCTCACTCACTCTGGATACACACATTTCTGAAAGAAGAACAGCAGGTTATACATGCAATATAAGCATGCAAAGTAAAATTAGACCAGATTTCAAGAATTTAATTAAAATGCTGGGCACTCCACACTAAAAGACCACGCTGTCTTTGTTTTGCTTCCTAGGCAGGCTGAGCAGCTGTGCGGGCGCAGCAGTACCACCCAGGACGTGGCACGGCACAAGGCGATGTCCAGGCTTGAACGGCTCCGGCACCCTTGGAAACTCAGGTGTTCTGCTCTGGGTAACTGCTGGACAGACGCAGCAGTGCTGGAACAAGCTGCACACCCACCTTCTTCCAACAGACTGGTGCTGGTGTCCCCCAGGCTACGGTGAGGCCAGGCTGATGGCACAGGAGGTGGCAGCCAGCAAACGAGCGCAGGAATCAGAAGCGAGGGCTTCTGGCAGGGGCTGACCAGCCGCTGTTTAGTGCGTAAAACCTGCATCTATTTGAACCTGCATCTATTTGAACTGCTGTGCAAAAAGGACACGATCCCAAGCCCGACCAGGTTACGCACCGCAAGGCAGCAAAGGTATAAGCAGTACCGAGAAGTTATTTTCATATTTCTTCAACCCCAGGCGCTGCAAACTACAGTTCAACCCCTGCAGGTTTAGTTTAAATAAGCCTCAGTCTTGTTCTCCTCCACAGCTCACAGCATCCCTAGGGAATTTATTACACAGAGAATCGGGCTGCCTTGCCAAAATACCCTTCTTCAGTTCCCAAACCACCCTGGACTCCACTGTGCTGCAGTCATGGTCCAGAGACGACAAACCTCCACCGCAGCCTGACTCAGCCCCGCGGCTGTGTTCCTACGCGGAGTATCAGTCTCCGCATCTGAACCATGAGATACAAACCAAACGTAACGAACCAGACCTGGCTTCCAATGTACTGCGCGCTGTAGTACACACCTCTGGGTGACTATTTTCCCCTGTACAAAATCCCTTGAGCAGTTCCAACTCCAGTTTAAGATCCCACCTGAACTAGGCAAGTGGCTACTTCTGGCCTTTACAGGTTAGCTCAGCTGGAAAACACAAAATTGGACCAAACTAAACCCAGCAATGAGATTCTTCTGGAACCTTGCAAAAGGCACAGAGCACAACAGATTACCGCCAGCCCTCTGGGTGTCAAAGATCTCCCAGGGCACTATTTATCACTACAGCAGTATTTACAATGGACGTAAGTAGATTTTAAAGTATTTTGTTTATCACACTTTCCCAGAGAGAAAGTTCTGTGGCAGAAAACTACACTGGCAAATAGTTACCTCTCTGTATAGACTCCGCTCTGGATTCATCTGCTAAACCCATAGAAGGAAGTGGCTTCAGTGTTTCAGATGGTTTTGGCTTCTACGCTGCTGAGTACAGTTGGATTAGTTTCTGAAATAGAATTGGCTCCCAAATTATTTGAAGCATTTGTACTCAGTGAATGCTGGGAAATGTCATTAGCGTGCCATAATACTTTTGCCTAATGCTCTCCAAAGTCTATGCCAAAAAAAGTGAAAAACACTGTCTATTTTGATTCTAGCAGCACAGCTTAAGTAACTGCGGTAGCACATCTAGAGTACTGTCCAAAAATTCAAATAAATTAGTGACTGTAACCTTCTAAGTAGAGAGTTTATTTCCTTTGTCTGGAGAAGAGACAAAGGAAGCTAACAGCAGATGAAATAAAATCTGCATTAATATTGGAGTCTTGGCTATAAATTGGAGCCTCTTTGCCTACCAACTCGCTCGCTACCTGCGGCAGATGAGGGAGTAACACGACCAAAAAACAATTAATACCCGCCCGCCATTTCAGCAGTTTTGCTAGGTCTCCCAAAACGCTGCCATCTTATTGTGCGCAGTTTCTTGCAGCTTTAATTCAACACATTCCTCACCTCCTCTGGGGCATTTTTTGCTTCAGAGTCTTTTGTCTTCTGCTCCCAATTCCCCCTCTATGTATTAATCAAGTGTTGAGTTTGGAGCTCTTATTTTCCCATCTGCTAATGAATTCCCATCTACGAGCCACCTCCTCCTCCTCTCCAGAAGATGCTGTATATAACTCATACGTCTATTTCTCTGGTGACTAACTCATGAAACTTATTACCGATCTTTTTCTAGTTGTGCCCTACGGTCTGACGGAAGCTTGTGCTTGTCCTCGGAGGGGCTGCCCTCCCCTGGGGACCGCCGGAGCGAGCTGCAACAGCTTCTGACACTGTCCTGGTCCAGGAATTGATGGTGCTGTGCAAACACAGTCCTACAAAGCTATTCAAAACCCTTAAAATTAGTCAGAATATTGAACCAGGGAGCAGCTGTTTGTTTTTTGTTTTTTGTTTTTTTTTTTTTTTAAATCTGGAAGTTTTTGAACAGCCATGTCTTCCTGCAAAGAGAGTAAGCTGCTGCACAGTCCAGCCACCCTGCAGAGGCAGCAGACATCCCAGAGAACTAAAAAAAAAAAAAA